>NW_015116151.1:0-44160 GCF_001443285.1 Poecilia latipinna
GTGTTCCAGTTGTGATTGACAGTCAGATGCTCTGGTAGAAGATTCTGTAACATAAATGTTATGTTTCAGCTAAAAGAGATTAGATACACTTATCATTAGATTTCCCAAGTTTCAGTTAAAAGATTCTGGTACTAAAATCAATCATTTAAAAAGTGCAATTCAGTAGTTAATATTTCTAAAATTTGTAATTATAAATTTTAGGAATTTATAATTGTAGGACAATTTTGTGTACCTGATGTAATTAAATGGACGTATTTTAACTGCTGCTGCATTTAGCACCAGTCTGTTTTTTTTTTATGGATATCAGATCAATAATATAAATAAAACGGAAGACTTGCGTCCTAAATCTCTGAGAAAAAGCATGTGTTTTATCATCTCCTCTCTCTATCTAAACAAAACAAAGATTGGTTGTATTCAGATGGAGCTGCTGCATCAATAACCAGTGTGATTAATCCCCTCATGCAGACAGAGACGGGTAACGATGATCAGTGTAGTTCAAAGGAAAATGAAACAAAACACTGTGCAAGCTGAGCTTTAGGACTTGGAGACAAAAACCTGCAGGAAAATGAGATGTTCATGCATTGATCAGATGCTGGTTCAGTGTTTAAATATATTCTGCTGAAGCTGTGAAATTTTATATCTCCAACTTCACAAACTGCCTCTCCAGAGCTGCAGGAACTTCAAATCGATATGCATCATCATTGGAAACGTCAGCATTTTAACTATCAGATTTTTCTTCCAGTTGTTGAAAGGGGCTGTTGGCCTCCATTAAGAAGAGGTTAACCACCTAAAAACCATGACGATAAAGTCTTCCATTGGGGATGAATCATAGCTTTGATTAAGATGGTTTTATTCCAGTTTTAGTCTGAGGAAAATGGGCACACCACGGATCTGCTTTGATGAGATTTATGCTGCAAGAACTTTTGATATCTTGGTTTTACTCATTTCCTTGAAAAATGACAAAATGTGTTTTGCTTTAGTGCTTTTACTATTAGTCATATTTTAAGTTGGGGAAAAGGTTTAAAAAGAAAGGAGGAGGTAAAAGTAGAATTCACATTCCTTCAATATGAAAAAGACACTTTCAGGATATTGTGAGTGTGTTTGTTTGTCTGCTTGGGGGAAAAGTTAGCCCACTCTATCAAGGACCTGAACCACGTCTCACACCTCTGCTCTGCCCACCATGAATGGAGCTTTATGAATTTAGCTTACCACAGAGAAAGGAGTGATTTACCACCAGCGATCACAAATAAAAAGAACAGCCCTGTTTTTAAGAGTGCGGCCTCCTCCACCTCTCTCTGCAGCCCTGTGGGTGAATCTGACACGAGCGTAAACGGTCCCTCCGCAAGAAGGTCAGCAGAACTCTTGACTTCATGTGTTTTGTTTTCCTCACTTTTTTAATGCTTTCTTTTTTTTTAAATGTAAGCGCTCATAGGAGGGAGCATGAGATCTTCTGGCTGCCTGACAACACAAACACTGCCGTGAAGCAGTGGAGGACGGTTTATTTCTTCTGGGCTTGGGAATTCTCCCCATAGAAAGACAAAGAGCGCTCGGCTTGATGACTCTTCAGTAAATGATGTTCTGTGGCATCATTTTGGACAGCTGTATGTAGAGTGGTTTCGAAAGCAGCAGAATAATTTTAAACTTTCTTTTACAAGAGGTTAGATTCCGACAATTTTCTTTCTGAGGTGGGACAAAAAGCCCAAAAGACTTTCAAACTGACTCCAAAAAGTTTTGGCCGTTCCTGAAGCTTCAACAGAGACACTCCAGTTCAGAACTAAGCCACGGAGCACATTTGACGAACCCCTCCTACCACAAAGCCCTTATTGTCCTCTTTAGTCACAATTTCAGAGTAACAGGACCAAAGACACCACCTTTAATTCACTTTCCCTCCCTTTCTTTAAACCAGCTAACAAGCTGAATTATGTCCATATTCTTGTATGAGTTGTCGTCTGTGAGGCTGCATGCTGAGCATCACTTTGGATGACTTGAAGACCATAATCCCTGCTGAATACAGTAATTTACCACCATGCAGTCTGACAGCCAGGCTAATTACAGGTGTACCATGTCTGCATGTGTAACACCTCAGATCCCTCCCTGCAGCAACTCCACATGGTGCATGGTGTACAAAGTGGCTGGCCGCCTCCTCCTCCTCTTCTGAGGTGATGCCCTTCGGTATGTGGCAAGCCTGTGCCACTTCTATGAACTTAGGATTTTTCATTTCAAGACTGTGGTGCAGACTTGCTAGTTTTTTTATATACAGATGAAGGCTGTTATTAAGTTTTAATTTGACCTTCGCAGGAATAAGAATTCCTGGGCCGTTTCTCGGCTGGTTTGTCTGCGGGGGGAAACATCCTAAAGATTTCTCATACCACACAGCCTGCGTGCCAAGAATGACTCTGCAACTACTTAATTCCACAGCAAACTTTTCCAGCTTTTCCAATTGTTTGATCGGCTGCATGGATATGCAAAATCTTTCCAAAACGCTTGCAGACCTTCCTGACAGGGCTTTTAGATGGTTGATAATAACTTGATGGCAAACAAAAGGCTCTGGATGAGCTAGAGGGATACATTTTCTGTGCAGGTGGATGGAAACCTAAATGGGGTCACTTGGAGGTCAGCCAGTGTACTGATGAACAAAAACAAGAGCGCAGATTGAGGAAATCAGATCCTTTCTGGGGCAGGGAACTCTAGAAGATATTGTAGAGAAAAAAAACTAAATCAACATTACAAACCTCTTAGTTTTAAAGAAGGAATTTAAATTGAAGAAAAGAAAATTTAACACTGAAGTTTCTTCCCTCTGCACATGGTCTGATCAATGCTAAGATTCAGTGAGGATCATGCTGGTTATGTGTTTTATAGTTGTGTTTCAGGTCTACTCCACATATAGCCAGATATATGGGAAAACATATTTTTATGGATTGGACTTTTATCCATACGAAAGCTCATTTTTAATATCACTTAAAAGTGGAGATTTGAGAAAACTCCACATTTGTGTTTGCATGTGCAGATGGGAAAACAAAGATTTAGGCTTTTGCGCATTGCAATCTGAGACAAATAATGTTGCCAATATATCTACACGCTTGGACAGAATTCCCAATCAGCATCGCTTTGTGTTTTAATAACTTTATATTTTAATATGTTTAAAAGTAGTTCAGCCGATATAAACATCAAGCATCCTGGTGCAATGTCTAGTTTCTAACAGAAAGTCATGGTTGTTTTGAAGCAATCTGATTTGGCTGGCAGGTTTTAGTTTTGTGCTACACTGCCCCCTATGGGTTTGGCATGTCTGGGATATTTGTGCAGGCTCATGAGAATGAAAACGTTTCTGAAATTGGTCCCGTGAGTATGATATATTTTATGAAACAATGTGGCGGATATATTAGTGTATAAGGCCTCACTCTCTGGAGTTTTTTTTTTCTGCCATCTGCAGCCTGAAGCTCTGATGTATAGTGACGACTCAGTCTGTATTCATCAAGGAAGAAGAGCGAAGGCACCCACATGTAACCAGGTGCGCTGCCTTTGACTCAGCCTCTTGTCATCAACTTAATGGGATTCTATCAATCAAAACTGGAAGAAAAACTGATGAGACCGATCATATGACTAATGCAGATTTTTTTTAGGCGGCTATGTTCTCTCTCTTTTTTAATCACAATCTAGTCATGTAAGTAAGCTGTGCTGCACAGATGGATGTAATCCTGTTAACCTCCCCCATCACCATTTCAGCTTTGTTCAGTTGCCCTACAACAGGTTTGACTGGAAACTCATTCAGTTCCCACAAAAACACGGCAAAAGGCGTGTTTGGGCAGGAATGCTTTCATATGCTTTCTCTTCACTTCACGCTAATTAATTGCCAAAGTGTAATCATTTCCTTCTGGTTGGTTATTACAAAAAATAATTAAATGAAGATGATTTGTTGCAGCTTCTTAGTTCAACTTACTATATTTATGGAGGCCCTTTTCATGCTGTTTGTGTGATCAGACTCTCAAAGCCTTAAATAATAGCACACTTTCCGCTGTTTGCAGACTTTTGGAACTGACTCTCATCCACATACTTGTGTTTAGGAGGTTGGCGCTCTGGTGTTTTTTGGAGCTGGGGGACTCTGCAGCTGTCGAACAGACGTTTGTCGAGCACAGGTTTACTGGAGAGCCTGAGGAGAATGCAGCGAGGCTTAGGTTTCTGTTTTCTTTGTGGATCCAGTGACTAAAGAGGGTGTCTTGGAAAAGAACATGTCGAATCAGAGAAGCCGTCACTCCAAAACCCTGGTGATGAGCACGTACCTCTAGTTCCCCGGCGCACATGCATACCGTCTCGTTTGTCATCTGAAAACATTAATCTAGAAAGCAAACAGGCTATCTGTTGTGTGGGGTTCTGTCTCCTGTGGCTGATATCCAGTCCTGTAATGAGCAGCAGCTGGCTTGGAGGCCTGCACTCCGGAGCTGCATCCCTTACCCTGATCAATGTGCCTTTTGTTTTGTTTACCAGTCAGTTTTGTTCAGAGAATTATTCTATCTGATAAAACGCATAAGATGATCAGAACATGTTCAGAACTCTCACACTTTGGGTTGCCTGAAGTAATGGTGCCAAATGTAAGTGAAAAAGGCCAATAATGGCATCTGGAAGGCTTCTGAATGTTTGCAGCTGAAGAGACTTGGTGCATTCTTGAGTCTCACGCAACTACGCAAGTGGCAAGTTTCACAACTTTCCCTCTTGGTTGTTTACAGCTTTATAAAGCTATAACACTTATGTGACTCCACAAGTCTATTCAAGAGAAAAGCAAATCTAAAGTGATCTTTTGTTGAAAGAAAAATGAAACTCTCATTAACTGAAACAAAAGAAGATACAGTGGACCACGATTAAATAATTTTTGAAAAATTTGCCCATTTGCAGATATTTTTTCATTCAACGTATCTAAAGTATACAAAAGAAAATAAATGCAGCTTAGTAAGCTGAAATACCTAGCTGCAATGCTATTGACAGCAATGACATGCTATTGGCTAGCGTTTGTAAAGCAGCCAATGCAGGAGTGCCATTCATTTTCTTTGGTGCTGATTGGCTAAGAGCAAAGAAAAGGAAAACTGTGGATGTTGGCCTCTGTTGTAGTTCCAAAATGGTCTCCACTGTGCATATTAATTCATTTGAGCTGTTAAAGTAGGCAGTTACAAGCATTTTATGAGGGGATCCAAGTATTTACACATTTTAACTATTCGTGAAGAAAATTACACCCACAATTAAATTTCGATCTAGTTAGTCTAAAATGAAGGTTTTTATAGTTTTACGTGATATTTTACAGCACAGACTTTCTGTTCTATAGAGCAACTCGTGTCAAACATGCAGAAATTTGAATACCAATATTAATTCTTTTGACTTTTGAGTGTTTTGTTAATGTTGATTATGGCTTACAGTTGAGAAAATTTTAAAAACTAGATAACTCAAGCCCAAAAAAAAATTAATAGGGAAATTTGGGCCTACTGAAAAACGTGTTAACTTATTGTACAGTTCGTGTTGGTTGGGGCTCTATTTCATCATTTGCTGCATCAACAGCAGGTGGCTTGAATGCGATCAACCTGTGGCTTTATAAATGTGTTAAAAAAGCTCAGGTTGCTTTGATTATGGCCTTTAGCTTGTCTCCATTTTGGGCTGTCAAAGCTCCAACTCCACCCAAATGGGGAGTGTAGACTGGCTGAAAATTTGCACTTTTGATTAATGCCTTCATTTTAATGTGTAGTAGGAGTGTCATTAATTCACAAGTTGTCATCAGATTTTGATCTTTGCAAGTTGGTTTCACTTTGTTCCAGTTTTTTTTCATTTGTTAAAGTTTTTTATTGCTGAGCTGCTTCACAAAATTTTGATTTTCTAAACTTGAGAAAAGGAATTTGAAACTCGGCTCCTACAGTGGATGTCCAACAAAGCGGAAATTATTGAGTACCTTTCAACACGTAGAGAAACTAGAAGAAAATGTCTCGTTTGGCTTCTCTACCAGAAACTTTCTTTGTTGCTAAATAAAAAGAATCCTTTTTGTTCCAATCCAGGTAACAGCTGCAGTTTTATCTCTTGACTTCTCAGTGAATCTCATAACTGTTGCCAGTGACTATAGGTGATGAAACTGTGGATCAGAAACTAAATACCTGAACAGTTTTTTTTTTCTGTTCCTAGAGAATGTAAGAGGCAGTGCAGCATCTCTGTGTTTTAGGTCTCTTGGTTTCCTGCAGGCTCTTTTTGTCCGTTTTCCCTTCTAATGGCCTCTTTGCTATTCTGAGCGACTTTCCTGTCCCAGCTAGAGCAAAACCAGAAAGAGTTGGTCAGGAAGAAGTATGAGGCTCTCATACCCATGCATGACAAGAAACTAAGTTCTAAATTCACATCTACACTTGTGTTCCTTGGCTACCTGAGGTACTTGGTATTCTGCATTAACCTGAAAAATGAAGAAGTGAAGGAAAAATGTGCATTAGCTGGTATAGCCTTAAAAGTTGAATGGAGGACAAATAAGAGGAAGCATGAAAAATCCTCTGACACCCTCATGGGTTTAGATTTGATCTTTTATGTCTGAAGGTTGAACCATTGACTACAAGAATGCACATTAGCATCATATGATTCTTTCTATCATCAACTGTCTTTCTAAATAAGTCTTAAATTGATACAAGTCAGTTTTCCTTTTTGTATCTTGAAAAATTGTCAAACTGAGTAGCAAGCCAAGATTTTAAAGTAGAGGTTTGAAAAATAAACAGTTTTCAGTCAGACAAAGAAAGAATTGCTTCAGGGTGTTTTGGTACACTGAGATACTTTACATGCTTCCCATGAATCCAACTCCAGGACTGCAGTGGGAGCCGGAGCAGGAGGTCATAGAGTCAGAGAAGAAGAGTGTGGAACGTGGTTTCCATGAAAACACAAGACTGAAAGTAGGTTTGGGTCCTAAAGCACTTCTAGTGTCCGGTCAGTCATCAAGCATATTGCTGGGAAGAGACAATTTTTGATAAGAATTCAAAACATTTGCAATGTGTCATTTTTTGTGTTGGGACAAAGTGAAAGCCTCAAAGATTTTTTTTTTTGTTTTGTTTTTTTTTAAACTCTCAGTTCCTGTCATGTTTGCAGCTTCAGAAACATAAAACGCATCTGCTTGTGTTATTGTTCCTTAGCACGGATGAGTGAACATAAATGCAGCGATTGTTTGCCTCGTATTTACTGACAACATGGTGAAGTAACTTTATTGCTCATTTGTTTGGGACTCCAGCTCCGTAAATCTCTCAGAGCTGGTCTTTGTCAGTAGAGAAGGTTGGTAGAAAAACCCCTGATAACTGATGATTTATACACAACAGAAGAAAGTAAGATGATGGTGGGGCATTAGAGAGAGAGTCTGCCTCTGATAAAATCCAAAATCTCAGTGAGATCTTTTCACTATTATGGATTCAGTAAGTCAGTAAAATATGGGTCACTGATGCATTTGAGTTGGAGACAATAAAACGAAAAGGTACCAAGCACCGGTCAGGCAGCAGTCAGTTCATTGCCTACAACATTTTCAAAGTGGTTTAAAAAAAATTAATTTGCATTATGTAAAATTTGTTGGTCAGACATTATGGGCAGAAAGCCCAAAACATCCAACTTTCTTTAACATTTATAGTTGCACAAAGAATAAGTTTAATGTTGAGCTCATGAGTGTTTTTGCTTGTTACTTATGTCATTTAGGCTGGAACATCCTTTAACATGCCTGTTTAAAAGTAGTGAAATATTGTCATTAATGACCCCGTCATATGTAATCTATTGGAGAGTATTTTTAAAAGATTACTAAAATTTATTTTATTTTATTTTTTTAGGTAAAACATGCTGATACATGCATACAATGTCATTTCAAATAAGAAAGAAGTCTTAGAGTTGATCTGTGTTTAGAGATTATGGACCATAACATAAGAGACTCCTCTGAAAATGCTGCTAATTTTAATGGTTAAAACACTAAATATACTATAATATGTATTAGTAGCATATCAAGTAGCATTCCACCTAGATATTTTGGCTACTTTTTTTTTTGTGGTTATTTTATATATGTATGCTTTACAAAAATATCCACAAGTAGGCACATTTTTCTCAATCTCAATTAATTTAGTCACATGTCAGAGTAAATACTGAACACTTTACCAGGAATAGGTGTTTGAAAACTTTAGAGTTTTTCAAACAGGGACAGGTAAGCGGTTGCCAAAAAAAGCATAAGTAACATATAGAAACAAATATTACCTTGAGGCTAAATCACATTCGCTCAACTTGTTGAAGCCTCAAAATTCAAAGTTTCGCACTTGAAAATCGAAAATTGTCTGCTTTAACATTGGACTCGACTTGAGACTGACTTGTGACTTGCAGAATAAATACTTAAGCCTATTTTTTCCCATTTTCATATTAATAAATAATTGTAAACATGAGTTATTGCAAAAGTTTCAAGGACAAAGTGAAACTGCTATTGTGAGCTGCTGCTGGGGGGATTGTGCTTATCTTGAACAAACCCAGGAGCAGGTGATAAAGACAACCTTGTCCTCCTTCTATTTACCAGGATCTGTTTACTAAACTGCCAGTTAGTGTTTGGGAGCTGCTGTTAAACACATCAGAGTTATCAGGCTTGCAGCTGTGTAGTCACCTTTCGGCCCAGTGGGGTAAACTGACTTTTTTCTGCCTGGAAAAATAACTCTGTAAGATGAACACAGAACTTCATCAACCTTTCTGATCTAAATCATGTTCTAGAACGGGTTTTATAATGGAAGCAAATGTCTTCGTTCTGTTTTGTTAACAATACTTTTAAACTTAGTATTTTCTCACCAAAATAATAAAATGTAAATATTAAAACCACAAGAAATTTTATGTAAGTATTTCAATGTAAAATGTTGGAGTATATAGAGCCTTTCTGGTAACTGTGTGTCTTTTGTAAGTATTTACTACATCAGCTATACCAAGGGACCATCTGGTAGCATGTTTTTCCCTTCTCAGAGGACCTCAAAGACCATGGGAAATGTAAATAAAAGAATACGGGAGTGCTGCAGGCTGGACAGACTATAGATGGTTTCAACATGAACGAGAGTCCACTTTATGTCCATTAGCCAAGGGTATTATGAGGCAATTTTCCCATGTCTTACAGAGGAATCCCATTAAAATCATTCATTAGGACTCATTGTGATAATTAACTTTTACAGTAGGATTTTAAAGATCCATGTGGGAGTGAGGCTTGTGTGAAACATTTACAGGCTGTTGATGTTAGGACTTGTGCTTCCATGTTAATTTCTTTCTCAAGGTGTTTAGGCAATGACCATAAAAAATATATTTGAATACAATTTTTAGGCCACATTCATTTTAAAGTTTGGCATTAACTGATCAGAGCTCAAATTTTCTCTACAACAGAAACTGAAAGTTTCAGCAGTTGTCAAGGCTCAGTTTTCATCTATATTTTTTGAGCTGATTGCAAACACCTGCTGATTTGTTTCTGTTTCAAGTAGCCAGAGGGGTTTCATTCTCAATTCCTATAAAAGGCTCGTCTTTAACAACATAGCTGCTATGGAAATTAAAGGTTTGCTTCACTTAATCACCTGAAGGTTTACGACCAACAGGTTGAAACTGGATATGAATTCAAGATTATTTATAACCAGTGTGGGAAAAGTGACTCTTTAACTATGTATTCTTCAAAAAGGAGTTGCCATTTGTATCTTCGTGCCCAATCTTTTTTTTTTTTTTTTAGCTTTTTCTACTTATCACCCCACTCATCTAATGCACTTTGTTTTTGTTTTCAGGATTCCGCAAAATCAGCCTCGACGATCTGCGGAAGGCCTACATCGTCAAGGATGTGCAGCAGTACATCCTTCACCGGCTGGACCAGGAGGAGGCCTTGAGGCAGCACCTAACCAAGGAGACCGCTGAGATGCTCAACCAGCTTCACATCAAAAGCAGCGGCTGTTTCCTCTACCTGGAACGCGTTCTGGATGGCGTGGTGGAGAACTTCATCATGCTTCGGGAGATCCGTGACATCCCAGGCACTCTCAATGGGCTCTACCTGTGGCTCTGCCAAAGGTTGTTCGTCAGAAAACAATTTGCCAAAGTTCAGCCCATTCTTAACGTAATCTTGGCGACTTGCAGGCCACTTACAGTCAAAGAACTGTACCACGCAGTCTGGACCAAAAACATGACATTGACCATGGAGGAGTTTCAGAAAAAGATGGACATTCTCTCCAAGTTGTTGGTCGATGGCCTTGGGAGTACTAAAATCCTTTTCCACTACAGTTTTGCAGAATGGTTGCTGGATGTGAAGCACTGCACTCAGAAGTACCTGTGCAATGCAGCAGAGGGCCATCGGATGTTGGCCATGAGCTACACCTGTAGAGCAAAGCAGCTGAAACCTCTGGAAGTGCAGGAATTTGCTCTGCACCTCGTCAACTCCAACCTGCAGATTGAGCCCTGTAATCTTGCTCTTTGGATGGTCTGGAATGGAACTCCCACTAAAGACTCTCTGAGCACCTCCATACCAAGAGAGCAGGAAGTTCTGCAGCTTCTGGTCAAAGCTGGTGCTCATGTGAACAATGAAGATGATCATGCTTCATGCATTGTACAGCAAGCCCTAGAGCGAGAGGACTCGATAAGAACATTACTTGACAACGGGGCTTCTGTAAACCAGTGTGACTCTAATGGAAGAACTCTACTGGCCAATGCTGCATACAGTGGAAATCTTGATGTGGTTAATTTGCTCATATCTAGAGGGTCGAACATGGAGTTGGAAGACAACCATGGACAAACGGCGCTTACTCTAGCTGCGAGGCAGGGTCATACCAAAGTGGTCAACTGCCTTATTGGTTGTGAAGCAGATATAAACCACACGGATCATGATGGGTGGACCGCACTCCGCTCTGCAGCTTGGGGCGGACACTCTGAGGTTGTGTCTGCTCTTCTTTATGCTGGAGCCAAAGTGGACTGTGCTGATGCAGATGGTAGAACTGCACTGAGGGCGGCGGCTTGGGGAGGCCATGAAGATATTGTGTTAAATCTTCTTCAGCACGGAGCTGAAGTCAACAAAGCAGACAATGAAGGAAGAACGGCTCTCATTGCTGCAGCATACATGGGGCACAGAGAAATTGTGGAGCACCTGCTGGACCACGGAGCTGAAGTTAATCATGAAGATGTCGATGGGAGGACTGCCCTGTCTGTGGCTGCTCTCTGTATTCCTGCTAGTAAAGGTCACGCATCTGTTGTGAGCCTTCTGATTGACAGGGGCGCAGAGGTTGACCACTGTGACAAAGACTGCATGACTCCCCTGCTTGTGGCTGGCTATGAAGGACATGTGGATGTAGTTGATTTGCTCTTGGAAGGCGGCGCTGATGTGGATCACACAGACAAGAATGGGCGCACCCCTCTCCTGGCAGCTGCATCAATGGGCCATGCGTCTGTGGTCAACACGCTACTTTTCTGGGGAGCCGCTGTGGATAGCATTGACAGCGAGGGAAGGACGGTGCTGAGCATCGCCTCGGCTCAGGGAAATGTGGAGGTGGTCCGAACTCTGCTGGACAGAGGGCTGGATGAGAACCACAGGGACGACGCAGGCTGGACCCCGCTACACATGGCTTCATTTGAGGGCCACCGGCAAGTGTGCGATGCTCTTATTGAACAAGGTGCTCGCTGCTCAGAGGTGGATAATGATGGTAGAATACCACTGATATTGGCTGCACAAGAAGGACATTATGACTGTGTGCAAATTCTCCTGGAGAACAAGTCAAACATTGACCAGAGGGGGTACGACGGAAGGAATGCTCTCAGGGTATCTGCACTTGAGGGCCACAGAGACATTGTTGAACTGCTGCTGAGCCATGGTGCTGATATAGATTGTAAAGACGCAGATGGTCGCCCAACACTTTACATAATGGCACTTGAAAATCAGCTGGCCATGACGGAGTATTTCCTTGAAAACGGTGCGAACGTTGAAGCTTGCGACACGGAGGGCAGGACAGCCCTCCATGTATCCTGCTGGCAGGGACATGTTGAGATGGTGAGGCTGCTCATCAACTACCATGCTGACGTGAACGCCTGCGACAATGAGAAGCGATCCGCTCTGCAGTCTGCAGCGTGGCAGGGCCACACCAAAGTGGTTCAGTTTTTGATAGAGAATGGAGCGCATGTGGATCATACGTGCAACCAGGGAGCAACTGCTCTGGGTATAGCTGCCCAGGAGGGACACATCGATGTCGTGCAGATACTGCTGGAAAACGGCGCAGACCCCAACCACGCTGATCAATTTGGCCGCACGGCAATGAGAGTGGCAGCAAAAGGTGGCCACTCAATGATCATTAAAATCTTAGAAAAATACGGAGCCACAACATTAAATGGCTGCAACCCTTCCCCCGTTCATACCATGGAGGAGAAAACACCTTTGGCAGTGACCGGCAAAATGCATTCCCTCACCATTAAATCGAGCAGTTCTGGCAGCACAGGGGTGGGAGACGTGCAGTCATCTGGACGCTGTCTCCCTGACGGACCCGTCCATGCTTTCAGCTCGCCATCAGAATCTCCCGACTCCACTGTGGACAGACAGAAGTCATCCCTATCAAACAATTCCCTCAAGAGTTCAAAAAACTCCTCTTTAAGAACCACGTCGTCCACGGCTACAGCTCAAACTGTACCTATTGACAGTTTCCATGGAATGACGTTTACAGAGCAGATTCAACAGCACTCACTGCCTCGGAGCCGAAGCAGACAGTCGATTGTGTCCCCTTGCTCTACAACAAAGTCCGTCAATCAGCAGCCATCGTCTCCATCCAACGAATTTGAATGGTCTCAGCTGAAGTCAGGTCTGAAGTCGGCAAAGGGAACTAAGACAGGAAACGGAACTCAAAACAGCAAAGCAGCTCTAGGAGACAAGAAGAAAACAAAAAACAGTGGATCCAGCCAAGGCCAGGTTTTGGAGTACGAGATGACCCAGTTTGATAAGAGAATGGCTTTCAACCAGTCAGTTGCCAATATTGCAGTGAAGGATCCTCACTGTAAGATCATGATCGGTGGTTCCATGCAACAGGACAGAGGCCAGTGCCAAGACCCGTTCTTCATCCAGCCACAGAGCTGCTCAGAGAAGAAAAGGAACGGGATTATGACCAACCCCAAATATCACCTACAGGGTAACCAGGTCTTCTTGGGTCGAGTGTCAGTTCCACGGACTGTGCAGAACAGGGGCCACCAGGATGTGTTAGAGAACTACCCCATTGGGGAAACAGAGCTGAGCCTTAAACAAGCCCTGAAGCTGCAGATTGAAGGATCCGACCCAGGGTTTAACTACAAAAAGGAGACTCCGTTATAGCTGGTAATAAACCTAACAGCATGTTTTGCACTGAATGAAAGACGTGGTGTGAATTCATCACCGCTGTGAAGGAAGGTCAGATTTCATTATTTATGGCAGGAGCATAATCAGAAACTGAAATTGTTTTAGAAAAATCCAAGCTTTGATTTAAGCACATTTATCAATTTCAAAATCACTTAGGTCTAAATTATTAATACCCTTGTTAAAACTTTGTACAATTGCCTTTTGCCAAAAGTAGAACATGTTTTTTCATTACATTTTCAAGGTTGGACCAACTAAGAGGAATCGTTGATTATTGTTCTGTACAATCTTTCTGGATTTAGAGTCATAGGCCCCCTCTGATCTCTTCACCTCACCCTACAGGTTGTATAACATCTAACTTTAGAGAGGACCACTGATGACTGTGGAAGAAGGTTGATTAGTGTCCTCATGATATTTATTTAAAATCTCTTGGTTTTTCAAAGAGTTGGTAAATCCATGGACTTTAACAAGGTTCTTATGGCCTTTTTATAGTTTTTCTTAGTTGTTTTAGTGCATTTCTAACACCACTATTAATATTTGCGCAACAGCTACTGTATTTCTCAAAACAATTGGTACAAACTACAAAACATAGTTGATAACCTGTATGATAACCGTTTAATAAGTGTCACTTGTTAAACATGGATAGTTCATTCCTTAAAAACAAGTTTTCATGTCATTGAAAGTGCCATCAAAATGAAAAGTCCTGAGACTTTTGTTTATGAACCAGGTGGCTTTCCATGTTTCCATCATAATAGTTCACTCTGTGTTTTCAAATTCAAGTAAGTATGATCTTTGTGACCCTGTCTGAAAATGCTCAGTAGAGCTCTATATACTATTTTTCCAGACATTTGAAATCTAGTTACATGTGATTGAGTGCAAGACATTGAACACTCATGTTTTACATTTTTACTGCATGTGTTCTTTCTTTTACACAATGCTGTGAACAAATTAAAGCTGCAAAATGCAACATAGTTTACAATAAACATTAAATTTATTGTGAAGGTATCTGTGGGTGTAGCAATAAATGATCAATCAGTGGTTTTGTCAAAAATAATTCTCAGTTTTGAGGATGGATTTTTCTCCATTTTACAGTAAGAGATTTTGTTCCTGCAATAAAAGATGGAGGTATTTCAAAGATTTTCACACCTCTTTCTTCAGTAGTGCCAACAATTGTTTTCCCCTACAAAACAAACAAAAAAACTAACAGTTTTCTTCTCTTTTTTTGCTGTTTTTAGATGTTCTGACCACCATCCATCATGCTGACATTGGGGAGAATGTGCCAAAGCAACAGTTTCCGTCTGCATAACAAAACTACATTGAATTCCCCCCATCCTCCCTTCGTGGGACGCCATAAAACAACTCTCTGCCTGCAGCGTATGTGAACTGATACTTTGATGTGCCTACATCTGTTACAGCCTTCTGTTTTCATTCAAAATATCATTTTAATTTAATGTTACTATTTAATAAGCCGTGTATGCACTTTTAAAATAATAAACTGACAGACATACATGTTTTTTCCCCTTCGCTTTGTATCCCATTCATGTTTTATGAGCTGTTTGAGAAGAAACATGCCAATTCTTTCATTATTATTTTGTAGTATTTTGTCTCACTGACAGCAGTGTACCAGTGGGTGCATTGTTCCAAACAGACAGTAACTGATGTCATGGTTGTCATTCATCGCCTTTCTAGAGACCCCAAATAATCTGTGTTACCTTTGATCAGAGTGCTAAAACCTTTTGTTGCGTGTAACATTTTAAAAGCAGTTTACTTGGATATAAGGCGTATTTATTTTTTAGGAAAACAAGCCACTTTTGTTGCATTTTTATTTGTGTTGCATTCTACCATGGTGCTGTGTTCAGAAGATGCCTGCAGACATTTTGGGACTTTTTTTTGCCTTTTAAATATCTGAGCAGGAGGGAGGTTCATTTATAATGTAAAACAAATTTGATTTCGTCCCTATGGGATTTTTCTGTTTTTATATTGTATGTATGTGTGTGTGTGGTGTTTTTATGTGCAAGAGTATTTAAGTAACCGTTGTGTATCGTCAGCAAGGTTTTGGTGCTAAATGCAGCATTTTTTTTGTTTTCAGTTAGCATTTCTCAGCAGCTCAGCAAACAGAACTCCAGCTTTGTTTCTGTATCATTTTCATTATATTCTGCTGGACTTTTCAGGGTCGTGACACAAAAAGGGTTCAGCCATTAAGACAGCCCCTCGCTGTTGGTGATATTGTTTGAAATGCAGACTTTCAAAAGCCAAAGTTGAAACAGCATACACTGTCCCGCCTCTTCTTGGAGGAGGAGTTTGGTCAACCATGACTCGGAGGGAACTGAAACATCTGTTTCTTATGAACCGAGCGGAGCTGCTTTAGCGTTTACAGGCTATGTTACATCTTTGCAGGCTTCTCAAAATGTTCACAGTGAGCTATATTTTTGCCAAAAGCTGGGATTTTGGGGGAAGTAGAAAACTTATCGCATGCACAAACACCTATAAGCCCCCAGTGAAACCTCTCTGTGTGCCACGAAGAGTGAATGGAAGGATTTTAGGCAGGAAATCATGATGTATAGTCTTATTGAACAGTTCTCTTGTTGGTCTCGAACCTGTTTTGTCTGTCCACTTTGATTTGACTCAGTGATTGGATTGTAAATAGCTTATCGTGTACATTTAACTTTCATTAAAATAATTTCTGTATTATACGAAGCTGAATTTTCTGATGTATATTAAAAGTGCTTAATAAACATATTTGCTTTACTGCTGAATAATGAGTCCTGACCATTTTCTCAATTACACCAAGATATGAAAAACAAAAAGATGTCTGGAATCTTGTGTGACTAAGATAATTTAAAATCTACCAAGTCTCTCCAACTAATCAACCTCATAACCGATGAATCAGTCTGAAGGATGAATGCTTGTAATATTGAAATGTTTGAATTTCCAGACCTTCTCGTGTCACATCGTTTAAATCATGTATTGTTCTTTTTGTCATTTTTTATTTTTCCTCTATCCTACCTTTCATTTTCCTGGTTTCCCTTTTCTTTCCTTGTGACCCAACTCCCTTCTCCAGGTCCTTTTTTATCCTTTTGTTTTTGCACAAAAAAGGATCAAGTTTTCTCAGTATGCACACCTCAATATGTGGGTTGATAAACGAGGATAAACGAGAGGTAATAAGAGAAATGCCAAGGCAGAAAGATTTTTTTTAAACTCTTTCTTTACACTTGAAAGGGAAAAATATCTTATTTAGCTAAAATCTGATGACTGGAACTGTTTTCATGTTACCGTTTCTGTAAAATGTGTATCAACCCATTGCAGAAAAAAAACTAAATGGGAAGTGTTTTTGGCTAGCACTAAAAATCGAGCAGAAGCATTTTGAAGTGACCCAGAGAAAAACAGTTAAAGTAGGTGAAATGTAAAATCTACAGCAATAAAGTTTAACTTTGAGATATGTGAGGTTTACTAAATTCTAGGCGGAAACCTGACTTCTCTGCCACACAAAAGCTTTTGTTTCAACATCAGCAGAATTTTTACATCAGAAATCTGCTAATAACTCAGTTTCTCGCTTTAAATATAAATATATTTTTTTCTCTCTTCACTGTGGAGATCCTTTTTCCGTCGCGTTGAGGCTGTGAAACCACAGCATGTGCTGTTAATACTTAACTTCAGTGTTGGTCATTTGATATGCAGAGGCCAAACCAGGACACTGCAGGCATCCAAACACATGGATCAAACTGAAATGGAACAACAGGCGAGCGTGCCAAAGCGCTATCGCTGCCCCCATTTTATCCCAGAGTTCATTCAGTTCGTCGCAGCCAAAAGCAAACTGAGAAAGAGATTCAGCAAAAACAAAGCTTCATGAATTGTTTAGCTCAAGTGATGCATTGCCCAAATAAAACTTTCAGAAGCATTTAACCCCATGAACACTGCTTTACCCCTTGACCTCTAATTAAAGTTCAGTGGGCTGAATTTTCACCAACATTTCATCAAAGAAGCAGAGGGCTTTAAGTGGCATTTCGTCTTGTCAGCCATCAGCGCAGCATTTCCCTGCATGCTTCCAGGGTGGATGTTAATGAGCAAACCATCTGGCGCTGACGTCATGCAGTTCTCACTGTCCGAGTTCCTTGCAGACCAACTGCCAATGTCCACATCTGGTTCTTCTCCACCCATGCCCTTGTTTTGGATACAGAGCTAACAAGCTCCCACGCAAAATGCATAACTTGGCGACAGTTTTGAGGTCAACTTGTTCCAGACATTTTTTTGTTTAGACCCTCTGGCTTTGCCCTGCATGCCGGGTTTCATCCTCTAATGCTTTCGCTTCATTTGCATTAATGCAGCTGCAGATTTTCAGCCCTATGAGCTCACGGTAATTAGGAAATCAAAAATATTGTCATGTCCTTGAGGAGGAAGATTTTCTCAGCCCAAAGTGACGCAAGCAATGAAACATTATTTCCATTCTTAAAGCCATATCTTTCTAAATACTTGGAGCAAAAGCCGATCAGAAGAAAATGTTACTTGGGAGAGTTGCATTATGTTGACCTTTCGACAAGCTGTTTATCTGTCTGAAAATTGTTTCATTCTCTCTCTCTCTCTCTTTCTCTCTCTAAAAACTAAATAGTTTGGAAGTAAATTTTATTTTACTCAGGTTACAAAAATATTCTAGCCTGGCTTGGATTTGCAAAGTTGTATCTGAATGAACCTCACATCTTAAGGAACAATGTCCTTCAAACAGATAAACCCAAAGCAGAGATTGTTGGCAGCATTGCACAGCAGCGTGTTTGCATAAAAGCAGAACATATCATCACAGCCAGGTGGTGGAAAGAAGATGATTAGGGTTTGTTCTGTAGCTGCAGGATCTGTGCATCCTGCAGTCATCAAATGGACTTTCTTTCAGCCTCAACCTGCTGATTCTGCTTCATGAAACTGCGGGATTTTTAGTCACATCTAACTTTTAGTTGAAGCCACCAGCGTGCATGCAAGTGTTAAAACTCCACTAGCAATCATGAAGCCATTTTTATTGATCTAAGACATTATCTTCCCCCTCCAGTTGTGCTGTTGGCTGCGATAAATCTTGGTTACATCTGCTATACAGTTTTTGGAGTCTTGTACTGCCAGTGAGCTATGATAAAGTTAGTATTTGATGCTTGTGAAGCAGCTTCACTGCTAAAGTTAACTTGGCCACCCTTCAGGGAGTCGTTCTGCTCTGGATTTCTGTCGCCACTGTGGGACATGACGGGGCATTTACGAGCCGTTTAGAGGCTGTGCGTATTAAACACAGTGAAAAACAACATAAAGCTCTCAGATCGGGGGAAACTGCTTACAAACTGCATGAATTTTCACTGAAGCTTTTATCTGTTGCAGTGCAGCGCTGATACAGTTGAATTAAAATTCTGGAAAAGAGCTTGTGGCTTTGAACGCAGCCTCCACTCGACAACAATGCAGCACCTCACTGCCAACAAAGCTAGAAAACGAGAGATTACTGACATACTTTACTCCTCTTTGTAGCCTGTTTACATAATCCCTGTGGTCCCTCATCAAGAAGCATGGATGAAAAGCTTTCATCAGTTCACATTTAAAAAGCCTCTTTTCTTTATGAAACTCAACTCAGCAGTCCAGGATGCATGCAGGTGGGCGATTTTTACGAAACACTGATCGGGATTCATAACACAACAGAAAACAAAGACTTTAAAAAGAGTTAAATAATAGCTGTGAGGCTGCTGTGTGTAAAGGGTTAGAGATACGTCACTGCACATCATTAATCACTGCGCTTGAAGCCAAGGACAATAAATGGACTCATGCTCAACACAATAAAAGGATTGTTGCTCCACATGCTGCAAGACTCTGGTATGAAACTTGTGCAGAACCAGAAGGCTCCACACTCTGTTTCTATCTCAGCTTCTGAGTTATGAGGAAGTGAGAAAGCCATCATTTTTAGAGCATGAAGGAAATCCAGATTCAGAAGCATTAAGTGCTGTTTCTAAGCATCAGAAGATGAAAGATTTATTTCTAAACCACCAGGCATGTCATTCATTTCACCACTTTTAAATTAAATGTTATGCATCTGATACATGAGAAGCAAACTTCTCATGTATCAGATGATCCCTGTTAAGGTAAAACCACTCTGCTTTCAGGTTTTAATCAAGTTTTTATTTTAGAAAAAGAGGCAACTGCAACTGAACCAAGAGTTCAGAACTAGAGAGGCTCATCTGAAACTTGAACATTGGACACAGATACAGAACACTGTGTGCATTACAACCACATAATTCTATAAGAGAGTTTCAAACATATAACTGGTATATTAGTGTCATTCTCTGTAGAAATTCAATGCATATATTGCAAGACAAAAAAATAAAAAAGGTAAACTTGCATTTATTATACCTATATTTAAAAATATTATTCAGTTCTTTATCATTTTAACCAAAGTTATAAAGAGCCATTGTGGACGATCCAAAGAGTCACTTGCTGCTGCAGGTTGCAGACGCCTGTGGACAGAATCTTTATCTCTTTTTGTGTATGGAAACTGCTCTGATTGACTGACAAACAACAGGATAATTATTTTTGTTACAGCAAAAGCTAACAGTGAATACTAAGGAACCAATTTGCAAGCTTACGAGTAGTAGTATAAAAAATAAGTTGCTTGTCACATACATTTAGTGGCAGCGTTAAGCTCCTCTAAGCTGAGAGACGCAGTGACATCATAGTATCTTCTGCCAGAGTCTTTCTGCTGATGAACTTCATGTGTGCGGCACAAACAGAATGATGAGAAGCAGATTTGCCTGAAACACGATGTGAGAATTTAGCACTCACTTCCTGGGTTTTTTATTAGACCTGAGCCACTAAATCGCCTTATTATTCAGAACTATTATTGCAGGGAGGTAAGGAAATTTCACTGCTGCCAAAGGTCCTTGACTTCACTTCATGGCTCCAGGTCTCTCTGGCTTCTTTTCCTCCATGTTCTTCTGCAATCATGCCTTCAGTTCTTTCTCTTGGTTTGTTACTAAATTACTAACTTTGCTCTTTCATTCCTTTTCTTCATCTGCATCTTCCTCTTTATGCTGGGTGGTTTTTGTTTACCATGCCCATCTTTTCTGTCTTGCTCTCATTTTCCACTGGTTTTTCTTGTGCGTTTTGCTCTCGCTGTCTCGTTTCTTCGCTCTGTGAGCTGCCAGCAGCTCTCTCGGCGGCTGCAGCAGAGTTCACCTCAGGACAAAGCCCCGCTCTGCTCCTTCTGCTGCTGCTGCTGCTGCTGTTGTTACACACACATCGTTTGTCCAATGAATCCAAAGCATGGGTGTAACGGGGCCCGGGGACAGACGGAGAACAAAGATATTCTTTGAGTTTTGCTGCCACACACAGCATGGGGAGAAATGTTAAAATTGCATGGAAGCTGCAAACTGTTGTACACAATGAAGACCTCTAGGCTGGAGTTTGTCACATGCTTTCTTGATCTTTCCACTATCTGTATCTGCATGCGTCTTGTCACGAGTGCTTAACAAATTTGGCCTGACCTGAGTTTTGCAGGCAGATGTCAATGAGCATTGTCAAGGTATTTCTGGTTTCTGTTCAAACTATTCACAGTAACACGCACTGAAATAAAATCTAAACGTTTCCAAAAAAATGTAGGGCCAAAAATTGTATAATTCTTCATAATCCGCTGGGGAAATTTACGATGTTTCAAAGCAGAAAAATGAATGTGAAATGTATATTTCTGACACAATGAGCACCATTATAAATACTTGCAGACATATATAAAGTGGTGACTGTAAAGACTCAGAATGAGATTGGTTGGGTGAAAAAAGAAGGCCTTAGCAATATGTTGAATCAGAAAAAAACGGAGCGAGCACAGGAAAAGTGGGAAAGATTAGACAGAAAAAAAAAGGTCAGAGTCCTCATTTATCAAAAATACTGTCTCCCTCTTGAATACACTTGTCACAGGATTACGAAACAATTGCTGTTGCATAAGACTTGGCTTCAAAGGAGGGAACAAATCAAAGCTGATAGACAATAACACACCAGAGTAGGGGTGTAACGACACATAAAGCTCACAAGACGAGACACGATATTGAGCCACGAGAATGGGAGAGAAATAGATTTTAATATTACTTTAAGAAGTCTTCAAAGATCAAATTTATGCTGCAAAAAGGAATTTATTCTGCATTTTTATAGATTTTGCCACAAACCTAAGAAACTGATGTATTTCTTGCTTGGCAGACTGCAGTCACCTCAATAAGACATTAAATATCTGCTACACCCTCACAACAGTAAGAACATTGACTCAAACAAAAGTGCCATTTTTAACAAGTAACATGTTTTATTTTACTATAATTTTTGGTTTTGATGTGTAATATGACAGTCAGAGTTATCTGATGCTATGGTTAAATAAACCACCTCTCTCCAGATTTACCTGTGCACGGATTTAGCAACAATAATTAGCTGCAGAAGCAAGCTATTTATTTCTACAAATAATCGCTGCTGTTTTATATCAATGTTTTTCCGACCACCATTTGTGAAACATTAGCTTTGCATGACCTTTTGTGACAAAACAACATGTTTACTGTAGATGGACTCAAAGTGACTCCAATAGTATAATTCCTTACGTTTTTATATTTGTCACATGACAAATGTTACAATGTCAAATTGTGATGTATTTTAATTAAATGTTATGCTATAGATCAAGACAAAATTATTAATGCAGGAGAAAAATACATTCTTTAAAACCCTTTCTAAGCAAAATAAAATCCACGCAAGAAGTTCCATTTACTCTTGAAAAACTCTACACAGGTGCTGTCTGTTATTTTGTTCATTGTTAATTTCGTATTTTCTGCTCAAATTGACAAATTTGCTTTAGCAAAGTCGAATTCAACCCTTTTTTCCTGCTTTCTTTTACCATAGAGCTTTCTAGGGCACCAGTTATCTTGATACCTCAATAACTAAATTTCATTACCCTTTCATTTGTGTGTTTCCCAAATGAAAGGGTCATGTGATGAAGGCAGAAAAACAGAATATGAATAGAGAAATTTCAAGATGAAAGGTTGGCAGTGTTTCCAAGTGTTTCCATTTCGGGATTTCTTAAATGGGATGGTTATGCAAATGCTCAACATCTGCTGTATGATTTTGATCCATGAAACAAAAACATGTTTGTTGCTCTGGAGATGAATTTGTATGACACTAAGCTGCTGCACAGCTGCTGCAGCAATAGTAAGGGTGTCTGCAGGGCTCCTGCTCTGGGACTTAAACCTAATGCCATTCACAGCAGACGCCACGCTTTTGTGTGTGACACAAGACCTTGAAAGTAACTTCCATTCAGCACAATCAGTGCATGACATTTGAAATAAGGGTGGCTCTAAATGTGAAAGGCACAAAGAGGAACCGCCCTGCACACACGGTTTTTACACAGTTTCTTCAGCCCCACTGGCTCTGCCATGCAGACTCTGAAGGTTTGTTTGCTGTTCCTCTGTCTGTCCGTTACACCCAGGATACACGTACTTCTGATTCAACCCGCCGAGCACCAAAGAGTCTGACCTCATTTGGGAACATGGCAGTTCCTCAAGGGCATCAAACTAAAACAAATGACTGCCATTAAATACCACAAATTGTTTGTGTTAGTCTGTGATATAATACACTGAAGTTGTGCTTCAACAAACCCAATGTAATCTGGACAAAGCAGGCAGCATTGTCAGGAATACATTGTTTGATTCTCCAGTGCATTTAACACAATTCAGTCTGATTCTCTTTGCCAGAAACTCCACAAGACACAGGTAGAGACCTGGACCAAGACTACTTGACAAACAGATCACAGTTTGAGAGACATATGGTTTGTGTATCTAACAAGGTGGTCTGCAGCACAGGAGCACCACAGGGGCTAGTACTCTCACCATTTCCTTTTCACTCTGTACACCTCAGACTTGAAGTACAAAACAGACTCAGGTCATCTGCAGAAATACTCAGAAGCCTCTATAGTCATCGGCTGGAGCAGAGAGAGACAAATATCAGAGTATATTGAGCTGGTGGACCGCTTTATGGTGTGATATGGAAACAATCATCTCATTTTAAATGTGAACAAAACAAAGGAGAAGTGGAGGTGGTGGAGAACTATAAATACCTCGGTGGTGTTCATCTTGAAAACAGACTGAACTGGAGACTAAACTGTGAAGCCGTCTATAAGAAAGCACAGAGCAGACTGAACTTTTTGAGGAAGTTTAAGTCCTTCCATGTTTGCAGGAAGATTCTTCAGATTTTCTAGAAGTCTGTTGATGGCAGACGTAATCTCCTCTGCCATCATCTGTTGGGGCAGCAACATCAGACCCAGGAACTAAAAAGCCTCACCAACCTGATAAAAAACTCAGTTCTGTTCTGGGGATGACTGCAGAAGATGATGATGCAAAGAAGAATTTTACATAAAAACTAGAAAATGAAACCTTCATAAAACAAAAGAGTGTCTTCATTTACAAGCTTCTTCAGAAACACTGTAATACATACCGGAGATCCTTCCTCCCCACAGCCATCAGCTTCTAAAACAAGTCTTAGAAGAAAAGTATATAAGTAATAATTAATTTATCTCTGGGATTAATAAAATATTTTTGAATTGAAATGGTTCCAAGTAAGGTGGATAATTTTGAAAAACTTCAAGATGCATCATCGTAAGTTTACATCAAGCCTTTTATCAGAATGAACAGATGCTGTCTAACAAAATCCTTTTCTATTTATGCAACATCGTAAAAACAAAGACTCCAGCTTCAATCCATCACTCAGCTCTCCCTATTACTTTTAACAGCTGTGAAGGTTCATCATTCATGTTTGAAAAGCCTCGTTTTTTTCTCCTTCGAACGTTTGCCACCATAAGTTTGCAAACAGTCATGGAAGGAAAGCAGAGTCGGTCATACAAAGTCAAATTCCTACTTTGTCTTCTAGATTTATGATGAAAGGTAACCTCAGCTTGCCTTTCTGCTCTACATTCGACCGACATTTCACTAGACTTTGAACTAAATGGAACAGTTATGGATTCAAGAGGCCCGACGTGGAGCCAAACCACGCAAATGATAGATTGCTTTGACACCATGAGGATGTATAGGCTTTTCAAGCGCTGTCAGGAAATGTCGAGCAGAATACATCACCAAACCTTATGCTGGAATCATTCAAATCCAAGCCAAGGTCCACCGACAGATTAACATATAAATGGAACTACAGAAAGAGCCTGCCCTTCATTTCCAACATGTTTGTGTCGTTGATCTTCACCAAAAGAGGTCTGGAGTGGGAGGAGAGGGAAAGTTTCCGAAATGGGTGAAAGTCTCAGATTTTCCTAAAAGTTAAAAAGTTAAAAACACTACAAATTAAAAGCTTATAAATAATTAAACTTGCATTGGAAGTTAATAGAAACATTAATTATTTTTTCTCATAAACAGACAAAACTAAAAGCTTTAGGAAGGAACCTTAAGCTAAAATTATTGCCAGCATTTCCCGTTTTACCACATGCTTTAAAAATCGTCCTTAGAAAATGGTAATTTAATCATTTAAATAATTAAAACCTATCTTTTCTTTCAAATTAACCATTTGTCATTCTAAATTTAAATGAAGAGAAATAACCTCAAAACCGTATTAATATGATACAGAATTAGGAGAAATTTATAGATTTCTGCTGTGATAAACAAGACTTTGTTTGCCTCAAAAGCAGCTTTTAAAACTAAAACCAAACTTTTGTATAAAGACGACTTCTCTGTGCAGACTCACCAAACCCTGTGGAGTGCAGCAAACAACCAGCTTATCCAACCAATTCGCTGTATAATTGCATGTTAGCCTGAAATGAGCCTGTTGCTATTTGTGGAAGTAAACAGTGTTTAGCACATTGACACAGGACAACAGGGATGTGTTACGTATTAAGTAAAACACAGGCTCTCTGACAGGTGATTCACAATTATTGCCACTTTAATTAACAAATATGCTGCAGTCCAGAGAAAATGTATTTGCCTCCTTACTCATTCCTTCTCTTTCAACAGTTTCAGATAAAGTATGTTTTATCATACAATACAAAAAAAAAAACGGTTTTGAAATCCAAATTTTATTTCTCTATGTGAAAAGTAATTACCCCCTAAATGTAATAACTGGTTGTGCCAACAATACGTTTTTTGCTGCAGAGAAATTAAGACCCACTTGTCTTTGCAGAATTATTTAAATCAGCTAGATTGGTTTTCAGAAGGAAATGATTGCTTCAGGTCATGCCACCGCATGTTTTTCAGATTCCCAGATTTGCATGCATACTTTGACTAGGCTGCTGTAAAGCCTTCATTCTGTTTTGCTTCTTATTCCTTTTAGAAGTGAAGTTGCTGATGTGCTCTGAACTATTGTCCTGCTCCAAAGCCTAAATGAATATGAGATTAAAGTAATGAATTCATACCAGGACATTCTCCTGCAGGATTTTCTGCTAAAGAAAATAATTTATGGTTCCAGCAATTATTATTAATTGGCGTTTCTGTTCTAAACAAGCAAAGCAGGACCAGATCATTACACTCTCAAAACCATGTTTGACTCGTGTTAGGACTTTTTTCTGATATGCTGTAAGTTTTACATCAGATGTAACGAGACATAAACCTTCCAAAAGGTTTGTCTTGTCAGTCAACTACATATTTTTACAAAGTCCTGTCAATCATCAAGATATTTGTCAGTAAATTTGATTCCTTTTATTTTTATAACCTCAGAACTCTCTATATTTTTGTCCAGTCTCTTTCTAAGTGTTGAATCATGACCACTGATCTTAACAGAGCATTTGAGTTCTGCAGTGCTTTAGATTTCCATCTGTCTTAAATCAGCTTGGATTTTCGACCAACCACAAAGGTTTTCCTCAGTCTGACCATAACCACTGAGCTTCTCAAGCTCTATTGCCTCTTCCACCAGCGAGGTTTAGTGAATGATGCGGTTTCTTTGGCTGTATGTTGCCATATTTCCCTGAAAAGTTATCTTACCTGAATGTTTTTCAACCACATTACTGCTAATTTAGATCTAGGTTTTGGTGCTTGAATTTTTTTTAACACAAAAGCTGTAAGCAGGTCTAAAAATATTGTTAATAAACAAAATGTAAATATTTAAAAAATAATTAAGTCCATGGGTTTTATTGCAATTTCTAAGTGAACCAGTGCTGAAGCAATACAAAAAAACAGTTTTAAAAATTGAGAAACACCTAAAGAGTCTGGCACCAAACAATTGCAAGCTACAAAATCAAGATTACAACATTTCTACACTTGTTTTCTTGTGTTTCCTTAAACTCAGAAAAGATTTAAGAACAAATTTTTAGAATTGTATTTAAATGTTCACATCAAAATGTTTATCTCAACTGAGAAGCTTTCATTATGAACATTGAAACGTCATTTCTATCTTCATTTAAAAATCACCTACATACAGCTATGAGAACACTGACAAAATAATATTGGTTCATATTTAATGCAGAAGTAGCAAGAAAACTAAAAGCCCAATTTTTGCCTTTTTCTTCAGCATTGTTCACTTCCGGGCCTAAAAACCCACCAAAGAGCAGAAGAAAGACGGCGTTGAGCTGAGTGAGTCATTATAGGAAGGTAAGCGGCTGCAGAAGGCTCTCAGAGTGCAGACCACCCACTCATGTCCCCCATTAAGACACGCCGACTCTTCAACGCCCCTGCGGCAATTTAGTGCTCAGCCTCCGCGGAGGGAGGAAGAATGGTGAAAGACGGTGAATTCTTAATGAGACATGGGTCAATGAAATGTCAAAACTGGACAATGGGTAGAGGGAAATATGCCCTAGAATGCAACAGAAATTTCAGGAAAACCGTCTCTACATTTGGTGATTCATTCATCGTTCCATAACTAACTGAATATCAGCCACCGTCATTTTTTTTCTTACCTTCACAAAACCCACCGGACCTGAACCACTCACTTGTTGTTTTGTTCACCTCTGTGACCTTTCCAGCAGCGCCATGCCTTTCAAACAATGCGTTCCTACATTATTCAATGCACCTTCACTGTTGTGCATCTTCCTGGCATGAAAGGGGAGATGTAGGTCAGAGATGCGTAGGTTGCCCAGTATCCTTTGAGACAATGACATTCAGATGGCGTCGCTGTGGCACATCAAGTCATTACAGAACACAATGGGCCCGTCTGTGTGCTTCTGCACTGATGGCCTCAAGCATTTGTGTCCATTTCCTGTTATGTGACAATACGTTTAAAAGAGCAGTGGCATGTTAATCAACCAGTTTTGTGCTGTTTTCAACAAACAATGACAGAAGGAAAACATAATCCTGAGACAGTCTGAGCTAAATTTAAAACTGTGTCCCTTGGAAACAAGTCCAACCATTCTGTGGTCCAAGCAGGCCGTTTCGATGAGGACGACTCATGGAGCTTTAGCAGAAGTTCAAGCTGGAAGACTCCGCCCCCTCCGTTCACCCATCGACGTCATGCTCATCCCCGTCCTCAGCCTGGACCTCACCCTGCACGTTCAATCAGCAATCAGGCTCTGCATAAAGGATCCACACCCAAACCGTCAGACGCTTCCCAGCTGCGTTCAACCCAAGACCTCCCCATCTCCACCCTCATCCTTCGGTTCTCCAGGATGGAACCCTTCCTGACCACCACCACCAGTGTCGGGCCCCGGGGGGAAAGCATCCCTAATCAGTTATCGGGATGTTCATCGAGTTCACATCAAATCTCAGCTCAAATCAGCTGCCGGGGCCCGAGCGCCAAAGAACTGTTATTCATTGCTGTCATTAAATATTTTAATTGTTCCTTGTTCTCCGTCTGAGTCTTTCCAGATTGAACTTTACAAGTGTTAGCAACACACAGCAGAGGTTTGGGTGCATCAGTCACCAGCAGAGAATATTAACAGGCAGACAATAAACCCCTAACCTTTGATGCCAGTGAGAGTTTGTAAGTAGGAGATTAGAAATGAGGATGCTCAATAAATGAATACATGGAAAACCCATCAAATAAGATCCTCATCCAGCATTTTGTAGCATTGAGGTGAATTTGACCTCTGCCCTTTTTTCACAAAAACAGGCCCAAGGCATAAAGCTTCCACCTCTATGCTTGACTGTGTGGACAGTGGTCTTTGGGTAAGTCGAGTTGACTCCTAGCACCTTAGTTTTGGTTCTTCTCTGACCTCAAAGCATTTGGCTTCTCTGAACAATTTAAAAGATCACTTCCATAACTAACGGGCCTGTACTTGTGCATCCGTTTGGATTGTGGGAAATTAAGGACTTTGTCTCGTGAATGCATTAGGACCATTGACTATGAAATATCAACCATCCATGGTCAGTGAACGCAGTCTCACAGAAAGTGCACAGTACACCCGAGTATGAGGGAGCCTTAATACTGACAACATAAAATCATGCATCATTTATCATTGCAGTGGTGTTGCTTTAACTATTACTTCCAGTGTTTCTTTACGGCATTGGTCAATATTAGCATGTTTAACCTCTACTTATTCATCTCTTTTGGTGACTTTTCTGTCACTGGAAGTCTGTCAGCTTTCCTGCATGGTTCAGCAGCTACAGAGAGAAAGGAAAGGGACACCATACGTTTTAAGCAGTCTGTTAAATTCTATTTATCTGGAGCTCATACATATTTTGCCACCTAATTATTTTCAGCGGCAACTTCTTCATGTGGATAAATCTGAACTTATCTCTAATAGCTTCACCCCATTTGTCATCAAAAAGCACACAATTTGTATGCAGCGATCAGTCTTTTAATAAGTTTTATTTCACGGATGAGGAGCTGAAATGAGAGGACTGGATGCACATGGTGATGGCCTCTAATCTCCGGAATACTAATAAACAAAAAGAGTGAGAAAAACTGAGCCTGTAATCAGTTTGCAATCAGATAGCACCGTGAAGTGCACCACAACATCTGAAAGACTCACTCAGAAAATCAGCGGATTAGTTTGCTGAACACACAACCAAGTGCTGCAATGTCAGAGAGCAGATGGTTCAGTGGGAGAGGAGACTTGGATCTGGGACTGAAACTGATTGTTGCTGTTATCAAGGGCTCTACAGATAACTCCAAAATTTGCTCACAATAACATAAACTCTGCCACTCAACATTATGAAGAGCAAGAGGTTTCATGTTGACAGGTTCTTGGCAAAACTTGTTTTAATTGTCCTCTTAAGTTGATCTTGATGCCATACATGAGCTTTTATTTGTCATAAAATTGCTTCAATTGATGATTATGATTGAATTTGATTTATAAGTTGTTTATCCATCCTGTTCATTATTCTGCTGTTTAAAAAGCCTCCAAAGAGAAGAGTCTCTGTGTATCCTAATTTGGTAAGAGGATCAGCTCAGATCTGCCCATGGATGACAGAGCTTATCCAAAGGAAGTTCATCTAAACTGCTTATCCATGACGATCTGGGATGTGACTGATCAGTAATTTAAAAGCTCTGCTTTTTGGCCACGCACACTTCTTTCAAAGACTGGAGCAGCATATTCATGAGAAAGACCCCAGCCTTCCATTAACCTTCTGCTCCATCCTGTCTGAGTTCATGCCCGACACACCAACATACTTGACCTCCTCTGCTTCAGGTAGAGACAAAGGAATCCAATGTCCAGGTAAGAACAATTTCCCCAGGGTTAAAGGAGCCGACATGTCATCTTAACATCATCAAAATAGAGAGGACAGAAGGTTATCATCAACATTAAGCAGATGAAACTGCCTTGAGGTCCCCCATGAATCCAAAAAAAGACAATCTGTGACACTGGGAAGCCTTGGAAGAATTAAATCAACACCAAAAAATGAATTACAATTTGAACAATCGAGAAAGTCTAAAGTGTTAACACCTCTAATAACCATAAACCACAATGGGATTTCATGTTGTAGACCAACACAAAATTTTGAAGAAGAATATTTTGCTTCAACTACAGCTACCAGAGTTTGGGGAATTTCTACCAGCTTTGCACATCTAGAAACTGACATTTTTGCACATTCGTCTTAGCAAAATTAGTTAATCTGGATGGTGATTTGAGCATCTGTAAATATCAGCTTTCAAGCCAGAAATTCTCAATTGCACCGAGGTTTGAACTTTGACTAGGACATTCAAACACATATGCTTTGAACTGAAAACCATTCTTCATGTTTCGGATGGTTGTCCCTTTTGCACCAGTCTCCAGTCTGGAGAGAGAACCTTCCACTAATATTAAGACTGGGCCATCTACTATGACTAACTGTGGAACAAAGACTTGCATACAAGGTCATTTTTCATCCATCAGTTGAGTTTTTTATTCAATCATGTACAGTACTGTAAAAAAAAGTACTTCCCAACTTACAGTTTTTTCTATTTTTGTTTTTTTGTCACACATAAATGTTTTAGATCATCAAACAAAAGTAACAGCAGTTTTAAAATGATGTTTTATTGAGGGGAAAAAATCCAAACATATCTCATCTTACTGGAATTAATCCACATTTTCACACCCAGGTTGGTTGAGTGGCACGTTGTTAGTCTTAGAGACCAAAACCCTCCTTCAGCCAGGTTGAGTTGGGTAGATTTGTCCCTCAATATATAATATATATATATAATACTCATCTGAAAACAGCGTCTGACATTTACTCAGATTATCTTACATCTGTCTGATATTAAAATGAGTTTCATGATCTGAGGAATTTAGTTGTGGAAATAAAACATAAAATTTAAAAAGTGTGTGAGAGGAAGAAGATTGTATCTTAGAGGTGAAGGCACAGAAACAGAGTCTACAAATCATTTGGCCCACTGGGATCAAAACCTTTGATTGAAAATCTGAAAAAAAAAAATAAAACCACAAGTGGTCTCTGTCGAATACTTCCTTTCTTTTACAATAATGATTCAAAATAATCACTTTTCGCCGTCAGTTTCAACACAGTAATAATTATGGATCTTATTTATGTTTATTATTCAGCCTGACAGCTTTTCCTGACTCTTGGGGATTTAATAATTTCTAAACCGATCAATATCCAGCAGCTGTCTGAATGTGTTGCACTCACTCCTGGCCGTACCATCCCCCGCTGCGTCTCCACACACCCAGCATTACATTTGAATAATCTGAACTACACAAATAAGGAACCACTGAATTAGAATAGAAAGAGGATGTATTTTACTCCTAATTTCACTGCTGGTTTTCTGTTGAAAATAAACCTCGTCATGCATTTCACCATTTTTTGTTTCACATCCTGCACAAGAGACCAGTTAAATAATGTTTTTGCTTGAGCTGCAAATACAAAACGTCTTTTAAAAAGTACGAAAACTCTCAGAACGGCGCCGTATCGTTCTGTTTGACAACCCCACGACCCAACAAATCGCACCCCCTCACTGGTACAATAACTGTTCCTGCACAGAGCATTTGATGAGCCTGCAGGTTAACTCAAAGAGAAATCACCGATCCTTTCGCTCCACTGATCATTGATTTCTCCTTTGCAGACCCTCTCCTGAGGAGTCCTGGTCTGTACTAGGAAATTGTCTCCATCACTTAGCTGAACCACAGTCAGAGATTCTTTAAGTTAACATTTAAATGTCAATACTGTATATTATTATGTTCAAACACGTGGATGAATCATTTTAAGAGGCACATTATGCATTTGGGTTTATTGGTCTTTACGGCTTTCCTAGGCTTATCTTTTATTTTTATGTGGCTGCAAATATTCCCCGTTTTTATGGATTAATCTCAGTTTAATTTAAAACCAGTCAAGGGTGAAAACTGAGGTAACTGTCTTATATTTATTCAAATTAAACTTATGCTTGTGTCATCTACAGTTTGCTTAAAAAGTGCAGACAGAAGGGTGTGGCTGCAGAAAGAGTCCAAGATTAATTTATTTTTAGCATCAGTGGCATTGTCATGCGGTAAGTGGTGTACTTAATGTTTACTCGCGCATTCAGGCTGCTGAAGTGGAGCCTAAATGTAGAAAATCAGCCCAACAGTATGCTAATGACAGAAGCGTAACAGCTGACAGAAAATAATTACTGTGGCTGTCACTGAGCTCCTGGGTGTGTCTCCCCCCTTCATCTCCGTCCTCCTCGCTCTGTCTGTCTGATCGCTGCGGCTCGTTAAAGGTGGGGGCTGGGATGGTGAACGGGGGTGGGGGCAGGGTTCGCAGGTGCAGCCGAACTGGGATGGTTAATGCTAACCCTGATCAATTATGGCTCGCCGGAGTCATGGTGTCCATACATATTTCATGACTGTCAGCGGAAGCGAGCCAGGGTGCCTGAGCCTCTCACAATCCATCCACATACACATACCAAAGTGTTTTCCCCCCAAAATCCAAAAAGCTCACCGTATCCCCACCCCCCCAGCCCAAGGCCTTAAGATGAAAGGGAGGTATGACTTGTTAGCAGCCTGCATCGTTAGCTTTGGTCAGAGCGGGTGGGTGTGGTGCCTCAGTGGTGAGGGACTCTTCTTTTGGTTTCTGGTCAGGAGAGTCTGTGGGGTTTATGTGGATGTAGAAAAGCTCAAACAGTGGAATAGTAAGATGAAAGATGAGTACAAATGTGAATGAATATAAGATATTGGATTGTTTTTGTAATAAAATATGATTTAATAGGTTGTTTTTGTGATAAATAAAAAATAAAAACACAATATGTCTGTTTGGCAGCTCTTTGCTGTCCCTAAGCTGCACAGGTGAATTCACTCTCACCTATATTTATGATCTGAAGTTGACCTTCACATTTGCATGGATTTGGCATCTTACAAATACCAATGTTAATCCATAAGTATTTAATAAGATGTTGACACTTATTTTTCGGCTGCAGTGTCTTCATCTGTGCAGAAGATTTTCCACAAGCTTTTGACGTGTATTTACTTTGAACATTATTCAAGTAGCACATTTGTGAGGCACCACTTGTTTATAGCTTATAAGTTGGATATTTTGGACATTTTTATCTTGTATTGTGGTCTGAGATCTCATTGTGATCTGACTTGAATCTGTATTCAACACCACAGTGAAGGGATTGAAATGTTTGAGGTTTAAGGTGAAAATCTCTGAAGGGGCTCTAGATTGAAGATTAAATCATTCTCTCCACCTATCATTCTATTTATTGATCCATTTATCTGTTTTAGTCATTTTCTCAGTTATTTTATTTTCCTTTATCCTCCTTGATATTGTTTTAAATACTATGAACATAAATCAGTTCATGCAACCACATACCATTAACCGTAAGCAAGAGTTTAGGTTAAAGAATGCAAATGTAAGGTTATGGTAATACGTGACTGTTGGGAAGATGTTTGTTTTATCGTCTTCTCCTTATTTTCAGGAGCTAAAATTAACAACAGTTGATACTGCATCCATGCATTTCTGAATCAATTTTTAATTTGTTCAGGGTCTGAGTTTTTTTTTTTTTTTAAATTAAGCATCTGCACCAACTGGTTAATTACATTGGATTCCATTTCACATTTGAATGTTTTTCTGATTTTGTTGCACAGCAAAGAAAAAGGAATGGAGGCACAGATGGCAGACCGAGACACAAGGACACAGAGAGGAGCCTTCATTGTAGAGAAGATAATTGGCAAGACTTGAAGCCTGTATTTGAAACGCTTTATCTTGGTGCAGATTTCAAACTGAGGCATTAGCAAAAAAAATATGTCAGCTTAAAAAGCTAAGCTCAGAATGTGTCCTGATCAAACAGATCAAAGTCTCTCCTCAACCTGTAAGGAGACTTCTTAAAGCCCCCTCTAAATCCTTTATCTGGTCCTGATAAGAAAGTTTGAAGCAAGAATTTGTTAATTCTCAAACTTGAAATGTCAGCTTTTCAGGGTCAAGGCGAAGTGCCGACAAACAGGTCTGATTTTAAGTAAGTTAAAAAAGGAAGGTGAACTGAACTTTAACACTTTGATGTCAAAGTAACAGTTTTTAGTTCACTGGAGAGAACAGGAGAACATAACTCTCCCATCCAGATTTATGTTTGCTAATGAAAAATGAATTATTTGGTCAAAACAAACTAAACTAGTTGGGATGTTTATTGGTTTAAAAATGCATCAGGCAAAGAGCAACACAAACTCTCATCAGATCACATTTTCTTGTTATTCTGTGTAGATTAAATAATGATGATAATCCTTTTAAAGGTAACATTTGAGACCCTAAATGAAAGCTTATAACAATTAAAAGATGGGATCACAATATGCAGGAAAAGGCTGCATACTGCAGGTAGGGAGATATGGCTGAGAGTCAGATCCTGGAGAGTTTCAAGAACAAGTTGCTATTTGACTGAAAGCTCTGAAACCCAGGAAAACCAGGAGAGCAGGTGAAACAGAGAGAGAAGATGTGGAGATGGATCTCAAAAGGCTTGTGCTGGAAACGATGTGCAGAAAATCACAAATATGGATGGGTGCTTATGGAAAGATTTGAAAGTAAGAAGAAAAACCTCAAAATCAATGTGGGATTTTACAGGAAGCCTGTAAAGTTACTGGAAGACTGGAGGGGAAAAATATATATATATGGGGCCAATATTGATCAAAAATGTTCTGGACAAATGGGCCCGAGATGAGAACGTACACAGGCAACATGATGGTTAACTGGTTGAACTGGTTGATGCACGTCAACCCTTGGTGAAAAAGTGCTACAGTTATTACACAATACTAGGATATTTTCATAATACCAGTTTCAGACTTAAGTCAGAGCTACACAGAACCTAACTGGTTTTTCTGAAATGATTTATCTGGTTAACACAAGTATGTTGCATACAAGAACCCTGTTGTCACCCAGTTAGTGACTATTCAGAGTAAAATGTGTATGGGGCCCCACTAACATGTCAAATGGGTAAATACTCTGCTAGTTGTGTTCTCTGTCTGTGAAAAATATTAAGTACCAAACCAGAGAGAATAGATTAGCAGTCATCAGTCTGAGATGTAACCAGAGCATTATATAATAGCATGTAAATGTAAGAGATGAGCTCAACCTTCCAATATTAACTAAATCTGCTTTCTAACTTCTAAACACAAGAAATGACACATAAGTTCATCGCTCTTAGATAGATTTAGTTCCCATGTTAAAAACCCAAGTTTTATCTAGCTTAAGATGTTAAAAGACATTCATGGTTTATTTAATAAGGTGGGAGAGTGGAAGTACGTTCAGTAGATGTGTGCAGCAGGGTGACATCAGCATAAGAATAATTCTGTTAGCCAAAAATGGCTCCTAAATGTAGAAGATGGACAATAAACATAAAGAGACCAAAGACAGATCCCTCAGGAACGCCACTGGCAGCTGCTGGAACTTGTCTTTTAAAATGTTTCAGCTGTGAACACTGAGAAAAACACTTTAAATGTGGCCTGTGAAGAGCCAATAACTCAAACTGATTTTAATTTCTACGAGGATGACATGAGAGAATAAGTCTATTAAAAAGCTAAAACTGTTCCTGAGTCAGTGACCATTGCCATTGTTCAGAAGATTGTTCATAAAAAGAAAATAATTCTGAGGGGCAAAAGTCAAGAAATCATAAACGTAAAGGTAGATCAACAATAGGACAGTTATTTTGGTTAAGATGGTCTGCCAAAGGTTTCAATACAACTGGAAGTAGAACAGCTACAACTAGAGAAAGATAAATAACCCCAGTTATTAAAGGAAAGAGGACAAACAAGATTTAACTGTCTGAGTGGGAAGTGAGTGGAAATGGCAGGTTTAGATTTCCAAACATGTCAAGATGTTTCCTCAAGTGTTGTGTTTGAAACTGTAAAGACAGGAAGAAGGGAGATCATAAAGTATGATTGCTTCTGGGGTAGGGACCTAAAAGAACCTAAATAATACTGATTATTTCATTTTTATGTTCATAAAAGTATAACTGCTCAGTAAAAGTGGCTGAAGGTCACTGCTTATGTAGAGAAAAGCAGCAGTTGTGAATCTGAAGCAGCGCCAGATTTCTAACTGCAACCAAATATTTTTGTTTTCCTCTGATCAACTGGATTGAAATGCAAAGAAAGTACTTATGTCCTTCGGGTCAGAAAACTTTAAAACGTTTTCTAGGAAGAAATTGGGCTGAAAAAACTCATTTTGCTCTGTTTAATTTAGGATAGTGATCAGATTTCAAATTACATTTTGAACAGCTTGGTTGCACAGATAGGCTGATTAGAGTGTTTTACATCCAGCCATAAAAATCAGGCCTCTGTGTTACAACAGCCACAGAGAACTGCAGCCATAATGAAGCTGTTTACAGCATCATCAATGGAGGCAGCTACAAAGGAAAGGCCAACAAGATGGAGGAACGACAAAGGAGACAAAAGGCTGTCCTCCTCCAACATGCCGTCACGTCTGTCCTGACCTTTGGTAAACTATCTGCTGGTATGTTGTTGTCTCATTACTATAGATTTGCTCTTCATGTAGCGTCAGGATGTTTGTTGGTAAAGTCATGTTGCTATGATCAGTCGTTGAATCATTAAAAACAGTAAGCCACTGTGCCAATTTTAAATAACAACCAAAACTCTAGCAGTTCAAGAATTTATGGAAAATGGGAGACATAAGATCAGGCCATTATGCAAATTATGCACATATTTTCTCATTTCTTGGAAATAGTTTGTTTTGCACAAAATATACATGTACATGTTATATTTTTTGAGCCTACTCAGTTGTACATTTCTTTCAGAGTGTGCTTTTTTTAAAGAACTACGGTATTATTTTATGTTGTAAATTTGTCCACCTGTACCATCTGTTATTCTTATTTTTCTGTTTTAAAACATATTTTTATTTTTACCTTAGTTTGAATATCCATGCTTCTATTTTCCTTTAACTCTTGATGGTATCGCTGAATTTCACCACTTTGGGACAAAAAATATGTTTCTATTCTATCAAAGCAATGTGTTTTCCTGTTGTTTTGATCGTAGCCAACTGAGCCAATTTGTTTACATTCACAATTAATTTATGGATTAGCATCATACTTAAATCAGATTTGGCATCAAGCCGGCGTTGCCCGGTCTGCAGTGGTAGAAATCTGTTTTAAAACAGAGAACAAAAACTCTGTTTTGCAAAAGGTTCCTCATTGTATGGAGAAGGTCTTAATGCAGCACCAAAACAAGAGTAAACAACTCCTCACAATGTTTCCATAGAAACTGAGAAAATACTTGATTTCTTTAGGAATTTCTGCTGGCCCAGTGAGTAATTAGCTTTACAAAAACAGGGGTTAATAATTATCATTTGACTGCCTTGACAATATATTTAGTAAAAGGTTTTGCTCTTGTTTTGGTTTTGCATTGTCCCAATATATCCCAAATGCCAGAAGCATTTACAGACTATGATTAATTTGATTGGATATGGCTGAGCAACAAAAAGATGTGAACAATTTAGAAGAGGAAAAACAAATTCTACATTGTTTTTGAAATAGCTTACTCATTTAAATAAGTCTGTATTTGTCTTCTGATATCTTTACATTATTACCTACAAATAAAACCCTGTGCAACTACCGGGGGAAATGATGTAGGCTCACCTGTGTGTGATTTAATCTTAGTATAAATGCAACTGTTCTCTGAAGGTCTCAGAGGTTTGTTAGAGAATGTTAGAGAACAAATTTATGTTATAAAACCAGCATTAAACATTTTATAGTGCTCTGTTCAATCCACCAACCTAGAAATGGAAAAAGCACAGTGATGCTCTACCAACAAACATCCACACACTTAAATGTAGGGATTTTATTTGGTCAATTTCATTTGTGTCATCACATAAACTGCACTAAAATGTTTAAAAGTTTAAGATGAATTATACATATACTTGTGGAAGGAACAGCTGCCAGAGGTCAAAAGTTGGTACTTTCCTTCTCTTACAAGAGATTATTTTCATTATAAGATGTATTTATGACTATAAAAGTAATGAACTCAGCTATGACATTTCATAGAAGCCTGTGAGAATTAATGGTAAAGGTAAAGAGGGGTCTTGGACTGAATGCTGCTGAGGTTTAGAAAGAAAGATTCATGGGAGACTATTGTGTTTATCATGACACAGACAGAAAATAAACACACAAGCAGCTGTTGGAGCATACTGCGTGGACTGACAAACACAAGTGTAGTGTACATCGATGTGAGTGTGTGCACGCGTGCGTGCGTGTGTGTGTGTGTGTTATAGATGCTTATGTCTCTGAACCAACTCCTGTCATCACCATTTGCTGTTGGGCTTCAGCAGAGCCCAATAATAAATCCACCAAATTAAATTGGACTAATCAACGTATTGAGAGGGCAAACAATGAGGCATTCACTGGAAATTCATGGGCAGAGCAACACAATGTAGGTCTGTTGCACGGAAGACTTTTGCAGAATTGACTAATGGGGGGAAAAACTATGAAACAATTGTCCATCATTAACATCAGACACATCTTTCAGAGCCTAACTCTGCAGACATATCTGCAGCATATGCCTGAGGAAAAAATTACATGCAGCTCTCCCTCAGACAGCGGAAACAATATGAATTCAAGCATTCTCCATACAAATACAGCTGTATTCAGGTCTTGAGTTCTCATGTGTAAGAAAGCTAATACTGCCAGAGGCACCTGCATATTTTTATTTTGATGAAGGCAAAACCACTGAAAACTTGCCGATATGCACACACTTGAATTCAGGCATTCGATATTCTGATTTGCAGAGCTCTGAGAAAATTACAACCCCCTACTTCCTTTGTTTATAACTTACATTCAAATTAGCCAAGCAACTTGAATATATTGCAAAGACAACCTCAGTAAATATAAAATGTTGCTGTTGTAGCCATCGAGAAGTTTCTGTCCCAACTGTCACTAGATATTTGAGTTCCTTGGTTTCCTGAGATTAAAACTTATGGTTATACTTGTTTTACCAGATGGTAAATTATGAATAGCCAGTAAGTTAGGTTGACGGGTGTGGCTTGTTTATGAGCACGCAGCCTAAACTGAAAGTTATTTTCTTAATATAAGATGTTGTGTCATGTTTTAAATAAAAGTTTTATTTTACTGCTACCAAACTCCTCATTTTTTCCACAGATTCAACAGTCTTTAGGATAGTAGAGGAAACACTGTGTTCACATAAAGCTTGGCCTCTTAAATCCTTTACCTCTTGTCTCTTCTGTGCACACTTCAGATATTCCCAAGTGCATTTTCTTATGGTTCAAGCAGCCCAGTGTCCTTTAGGAAGCCTTTCAGCCAGAGCTGAGAGGGGTCTGGCTTGTGTTGATGCATTCAAGCCCTCTTATCACACTTAAGTGTGGCTGCAATCTAAAACCTCAAACCGATTCTTGAAGTGGGTTCAAAACATTGAAATTAAGTTCTCTGAATATCAAGACAGATGGAAATAGGGAATATGGAAAGTTTTTTATTCACAATGTTTTTTTTTTTTTTTTTCATCAGGTGCTGTGTAATTCAAACAGCTAAAATTGTTGGAAATAAAATCAGAATCCAGGCAAAAATAAATCTTTAGTAATTGTTTTAATTTAATGTCTATGGTTATGCTAATGGAGAAGTCCCAAAACAATGAGCCATGCACATTGATTGTCTTTGTGACTGAAAAGATTCACAACAGAAGATTATTAAGAACAATCAAGTCAAAGCAGCAGATTAGAGCTCTCTGCATTCTTATCATCAATACTGTGAAGTGCTCTGGCTGCAGATAAACAGGGTGCCGAGCCGGGAATTGATTGCTGAAATGTCACATCTGTCAGAATGCTAAACGTAGGGTGGATGTGCAGGTCTTTGAGGAAGGATGTTAGTGAGTCTAAAGGGCTTCTGGTCATCAAGCTACATGCAGAATATATCTGGAGAGTCTAGAAATGTCTCTGTTGTACATTGGGTTGATGGTTAGGAGGAGCATCACAACATGGATCGCCTTTTGTTGTTGTTTTTGAAAGCATTTAAATATAAAAGCTTTTTACTTCCATATTTTCATTTAAATTTTTCATTGCAAATGCCATCATTTGAGCAGCAACGTCCCCTTAAAAATGTTTGTCACATCTAATCTGAGGACTTATTGAGCAGCGAAAGAGACACTAAATCTTCTTCTGAATCAACACCTTAAGGCTCTCGTCTAGAACCTTCCTGTCTTTCTGGCACGCAATTTGAACAAGTTGTGTTAAAACCCCTTAAAATGCCTGAATGGATCAAGTTGCTGACATATGACTTTGCTGAGTTTCACATTTTGTTTTGAAGTTTTCCTTCATCTAAGTGAAAATGTTCTTTTTCCCCAGGCTGTGTGGCAAAGAACAGTTTAATAAAATGTTTAATACAATAAATTATTAAATAGAAAGTTATATTAATATTACACACTGATTTATATTTCTCATAGCTGTAAACTTCCAAATGCTCAGATCTCACACAAAGACTTTAGAAGCTTGATTGTCTGGTAAGGGCTATCCAAGCAAGTTCACCTTGACAGCTTGACCACAAGATGCTAAAAGAAGACTCCAAAACATTAAAATGTCAACACAGGACCATAACCAGGCTCTAGCTGCTTTTGTTTTCAGAGTTCAGGCTTGCATGACCAGAAAGACATTGCACAAGTGTTAGTTTTTATGGGGAATGATGAATATTTTGCCCTGAAAATGTTTACCATAAACCTGAAGGTGGACGTGTCGTATTTTAGAGGTTTCCGTAGCAATACCTGACCAGCTCACCATGATAAAACCCATTATGAATTTTACTATGTATTAGAAGGTGAGGCCACAAACTACACTGTTATTACCAAGATACTTCCAAAAATGTGTGGCAATGGTCACATATGCTCATTTTTATTGATGTATGAATGTAAATCTTTAAAAGTCTTTAAAATTTACAAGTGTGAATACAAATAAATGTCTTCCTTCTCACTCATATGAAACTACTTAAGTCTTACTTTTTCTCAGATGTTTTATTTCCAGCTTGTTTGGAGTTCTTGCAAACACATTAATTATATGCATTTGCAACAATATCACTTCAAGTGTTCCTTTATTAATACCTGGTAAAGTGTAACCGCAGAATTAATACTTGTGGCCCCAGGTACCTGGTGTCGCGCAGGAAGTAATCAGTGTTTTTGCCATCAGGAGCCACAGCTTGCAATAACTCTAGTGGCAGGTAACCTTTAGAAACGGAGCCATGTAAACATCATAATGTTGTGAGTTGAAGGAAAAGCTCTTCCAACATGTAGTATATTAAAAAACTGCAAAGGTCAAACTTCTTATCTTACATTCATTTATTTTTAACCTTAACAGTTTCCAATGGATGGTGTTCATGCATTTATGTTTGTCTTTGTCACAAACAGCTTCATTACAATGTCAAGGTTGTGTTGAAAGATCACAACTAACTGAGCTTCATGTTTCTCTAGATCAGAGGTTCCCAAACTGTGGGGCGCGCCCCCTAGGGGGGGCGCCGTGTCATTGCAGGGGGGGCGCGGGAAGCCGTCTGGATGAAAAAAAACAAACAAAAACAAAACATGAACACTGTATGCGCTGGGTTTTTACCTTAGAATGGCCAACTCTGTTATTCCTCTGTCAATTTGAGACAGTAGAGGCTTCCACACTTCCCATATTTGTGTCCTCTGTCACTTTTATCAGCAGTTAAAACTGTTTAATCCATTGTTAACATGTGGTAACCTGTTTTCCGAGCCGCCTTTAAACGCAACATGAGCGCTACGATGCTCGCGCTGGGTTTACACCTGTGAAGGAGACCTGCTCCTGCTGGGCGGAGCTACGTAGGTTTGTGTTAGAATCACGGCAGCAAACGAGCAAAACGCAAAGAACTTTTCACAGTTTTTTCCTCCAAACTAACCGACTGAGTTGAGTAAAGCTGTTGGATGCAGGTAATGTTAGCTAAAAGATGACTAGCTAACATCAATACAGAACCTTAAGCTTAACAAGTACCTTGTAGGCTACCGATGTTGGTGTCTATTTTCAGCTACGTACATTCATTTTGCCCCCAAAAAAGTCAATGCCTCTCACCCCCGTCACACGCGTCGTTTCAACAAGACAGCCATTTGTGATCCATAGGGGGGTGCAGAAAATGTTTGGAAACCACTGGGGGGGCGCAGAAGAAAAAGTTTGGGAACCACTGCACTAGAGGAAAGCAGAGACAATAACAAGTTTGCATGAAAAAGAGAGGAGAGGAACTCAAGGAGCTCAGATCATTTACTTTAGATTAATCCTTTTAAATTAAAAGTTGTAAAAAGGTGTGGGCTTGCAATCCTAAACCAATATATTCTCCTGCAATTTTAAAGTAATGAAAACATTAAAGAAGAGGAAACACAAAACATAAATCGTCCAGTCTTAGGAAGCTGTTTCAGATTTAATAAGACAAAATGTAAAGGTAATATTAAAAAGAAAAATGAGAAAAGTTCTTTATACTCATCAATTCTTGTGGTTGGTATTTTTAACCAGGATAAGTCACTAGGAAATGCATTAGTATTCCTTATACATTTCCCATAGTTTGTCACATTTCTGCCAAAAATTAAAATGTTTTGATTTGAAAAGTACATGTATTTACCTTCCTCTGTTGGGTTACAGTGACTTTTGGAGTTCTGATGCAACAGAAAGTGAGAAGTTTCAAGAGGTGTGGACACTTTTCCAGGGTACCAGAAACATGTTTTTTTTTTGTGCCACCTGGGACGGCTGTCTTTGTTTTGCTGCTTTAATTAACCTAAGTTGGGTTCCTACCCATCCAAGGCTTCTCCTTGTCCTTGTGATGTGATGAAAAGCCTACAGGGGAAGAAACCAGACAGTCGACTGCACACGCCTTTGATCAAACTCCTTCTTCAAAAGCCTGATAGACCTATTTAATGACCTATGGTTCCTTGTTTGAAACCAGCGTTTCACTGATGGCTGTTCCAGATGTTTTTCTGGTGTCAAACAGAGCGAGAGAGGCACTGTGACCTCGAGGTAACCTGTAAATCCATCCGTACAGTGATTACATTTATCACAGGCTGTGAATCAACCTTGTAAGCTGCTGCCCTCCCGACACTAAGTTCCACTCATTTGGAAAATATTAAAGCAGGTTTTTCCTCCAGCTCTGCATCGTGGAGTTGCAGCACGTCATGAGTGATTGCAACACTTTATCATGCGGAAAGATCACTATATCACATCTGTGTATACTGACACGAGCTTTTCCAATGCCAATGTGAACTGAAAATATTTCCAGACGTTTTTGAGCAACAATAAGAGAGAAAAATAAAAAAAGGGGGGAAAAAAATAACCAAATTAATTACTAAAGGAATGATTAATTAATTATTACGCTTGAGGGGTTTCAAGGAAAACACAAATCACTAAATTTTGGTTGTAACATTTAAAGCCAAACTTTCCAGGAGAACTTTCACCATCAGAGTTTGCTTTTAAATTTGTGACAAAATCACATAATCTGTGTTGGGACTCAGAAGCCACTGTAAAGTAGCTGAGAGGTGTTTTTTTGTCAGTGAATGTTTGATGGGAAATGACACCAGTTGGTTGATGCAAGACACTGTAACAACCTGTTGCAGTGAAGTTACAGTTCAGCCTGAAGCTGCAGGTTTCTCAGGTCTCTCAAACCTCTTTGATGGTTGGGATCTGCAGCTTGTGGTCATAAAGTTTAAGAATATTAACACTCAGGATGGAGAAAGTTTTTGACAGAGTGGCTCATCTACAGCAACATAATGAAGAGCAGAGAACTAAGTATGATTGTCTTTATAAATGCATAAATGCAGAAAGTTAAGTTGTTTTGCTGGTCCAGATCATACAGGTATCTGGTAACACATTTTTGGCAAGTAGGAAACATATCAACAATTATCTTCTAGATACAGTTATGGGTTATGAAGACAGGGGTCAACCTCTCCAGCCCTTGACTGTCACTGTTCTGTATTGCTATGAATCCTGGTTTTAAAACAACTGAATTAAATGGCTAAATCACTTTTTTGGCATGTCAGCAAGTTTTGCAAAGCAGATGTCATTGACCATTCATTTGATTCAGATGTTTTGGAGCAGAGATGCATGTAAAAAGTTGCAGAA
>NW_015116152.1:0-18720 GCF_001443285.1 Poecilia latipinna
AAGTGGAATTATAGATTTTAATTATAAAAACAAACAAAAACCAAACACTTGTAATATAATTTTGTATGTAATGAATCCATACACCAGTTTCACTTTCTAAAAAAAAAAAAGTTGTAAATCTGAGGTCTTAAATGAAAATCACAGCACTGAAAAAAATAACTCTACAAAACTATCAGCTATCTCAAGTAAAAAGTAACATGCTTACCAAAACTGAGACCACATACAACTTAAAAAAAACTACTTTTTATTTTACATCGCAACACTAGCATCAATACACAAAGTGTGATTTTGCGCTCAGATCTTTATACTGAAAAATGCCAATACACTTCATCATGAAAGCAAACAGCCATCAACATATCCTGCTATGCTAATACAACTTTTGATCACAGTAAATAATATAAGGTTTTATACTCGCATATACTGGTAACTTGTGAAGTATTTATGAACATGTTCAAGTGAGGTAGAATTGAACAGTTTTTGGAGGACAAAATGAATTTTTTTTCTAACAAGCAGGATGACTTTGGTCCCAATGTGTCAAAACAAACAAATATGTGAATATAATTTTGATATCACTCTAGCTGAGTGGGTCGAATGTTTCTTGCTAATGAGGCGACGTAGATCCTTCCCAGAATTAAGGCGATTTCGGCTTCGTCATCAAGCGTCGCCGACTCCAAACTGGGGCTCAGAAGAAAATTGGGCTTTTTCCAAATCCGACGACCCTAGACATGTGAATTAAAGTGTTGGCAGTTCAATTAAAGTCAAAAACAAGTCTTTGTCAAGAGGGTATTTTCCCTAGTTAAATTAAGTTTTATTTCACACTTCCCTTTGATTCACAAAACATAGAAAAATGCATTCGAAACCACTTCAAACACAAACTTTCAATGGGAACTATTCAAACATTCACCAGGAACATCTTCCAAACTTCAGCACTCTTTCAGTGTTTTTCCCCCTCCCGTCACACAGACTTCACAAACAAAGTCACATTTTCACACAAAGAGGGTGGTAACAAGGAGAAAGTAAGACGAGCATTCACATCGCATTGGACAGCAAGAAAAGATCTACTAAAAGATACAGATATTCATAGCACTTGACAATTCAGTGTGATTTCTTTTTTTTTTTTAATATAAAGAATCAGGGATGGATAGAAAAATGATACGAGTAAGCAGAAAACTCAGGGATCTTGAGATGCAAGAAATGTCCTTGTGATGGTCACTGAGAACACACACGTACTTTGCTTCTTCCTCTCACACTCGCACAAAGCCACAGGTTCTTCTCACCTCTCCCAGGCATTTGTCTTTCAAAAAATATATAAATAAAGCACAAACAGTTCTTGCTTTCCTTCCTTTTGCTCACTCTCATTCGGTCCAACACCAAATCCACTCATCGAGATCAAAAAGCGACAAGGGCAGACAAGATTTCTATATCCCGAAAAGAGGAAAGAAAAAAAAAAAAAAGAGGGGGAGGGGAGAGAAAAGAAAGGCAACACCCACCGTCTAACACTGTATACGCAGAGTGAAGTTGTGTTCTCGGATGATAAAGCATTTACACGTGGGAGGAGGGGAAGGGATACTGAGATCTGCCGAACATTGCAGCCAATGACGCGACTCCTCCCGGGAAATTGTGAAAGAGTTGGTGAACTGCGGAAGAAACGTTCATGAAGGCGTTTCCAAAGGAAAAGAAAAAATAAAACAAACCAAAGAAATACAATATGATGCATAAATATATATAATTATCTCACAGCCAGCTTTCGACAGACTGCGGGGAGACCTCAACATACTCGTGCACGTTTATGAACAGTTATGGTGCATGCACGGCCGTCTCTTCATAACATATTCTCACAAACGAAACTACGCAGGAGGATTCCACAAACTAAATGTTTTACCCATTCAATGCATGACTACACAGTCAGTCACACAAGTAGAAATGTTTGCTTTTACTAAAATAAAAGGCAGTGTTTCTTTCTTAAATAAGATATAAGCCATTCCTTCCTGTAGGTATACTTACCAGATTTGCCTAACAGCAAGAGAAAACGTCAACTCTCACCTAGCTCTACATTCCCCAGCTAGAAGACTTGGACTCCATTGACGTGCCAAAGCCGGAGCTGAAGCCGCTGCTGGAGGCCGTGTTAGTGCCTCCGGCCCAGCCCAGGCTGGCTGAGCTGGGGCTGCTGTAGCTGGTGCTGGCAGAGCTATACGTCTGATCTCTGGTGGTTGAGGCTGTGCCTGCCGCCGTGGTCAAGCCCTGCTGGTTAGCCAGCATGCCCATCATCCCCCAGCTGCTCTGCAGTGCCGCCTGAGCTGCTGCCACCATCGCTGGGTTAAGGCCCAGAGCCCCAAAGTTAACCCCTCCACTACCGCTGCCTAGCCCCCCGCGATTACTGCCGTAGCCCTGACTGAACCCGCCAGCCCCAAACCGACCCCGATCCATCATTTGCCTACTGTTATTGTGTTTGGGCTCAGCGTTGGAGATGTGCACGCTGACGCCCTTGATGATCAGGTCCTCTCCGCACAGAGCCTGGGCGACCTAAGGAAGAACAGAAGGAGAACATTTAACACCGCAGGCTGTTGATTACTTCAGTCTACGGATGACCAATACTATTCCAAACAGTTTGTGCTTTCTTCATTATTTCAATGCTTTGCAAAAGTATTCAACCCTCTCAAACGTTTCCGCATGACAACTGGAGACTTCAGTGTAAATTTAGGGACATTTGTGGTGATAAATCAACTATTGAGCAGCTCTTACTTTTAAGGAGGAAAGAAAATGTATGTTCTTCATTTGTTTTTACAAAAAAATTGTGTAGTTAGAATTTGTCTTCTATGTTTTTTGCTGCACATACAGCGGCAAGTCTTTTCAGGTATGTCTTTACCAGCTTTGTGTGTTTTGAAACTGAAGTTTTAACCCATTCATCTCTGTAAAATAATTCAAGCTTAATATAAACGCACATTTGTGCATGTAAAATAAATAACGTGACAAATGTTTGAGAGGTATGAATGCTATCGATTCTTACTGTAACATCAGCTATCTTAAAATTTGAGCTAATATTCAGTGTAAGTGAAGAGTAGCAGCTCTGACCTGATCATCAGCAAACGTGACAAATGCAAAGGCCCGGAAAGGTTTGGGAATGAAGACATCAGTGACTTCACCGTACTGCATGAAGTACTGCCTCAGATCGTCCGTCGTCATGTCCTCTGTGCAGCGGCCGACAAAGATTTTACGGCTCCGCATCGGTTCGTCGGGAGATGCCTGAGGAGAGAAAGAAGCCCAGTCAGGTTATAGATGGAGCGATTGATTGCGTTCAATCTATTGTGATGACTTAGAAAGTGATTTTCAAAACTTCTAAACCGCTTTAACGAAGGAATGCGACTACATCTTAACAGTGAAAGAAAACATCAACTTCTCATTTTCCAGAGTATTCTGCTACGGTGTCCAGCTTACCTTTGAGTTGGGAAGTTTGCAGTCACACCATCGTCCATCAATCATGTGTCTCTGAGCAATGACTTTGGTTTGCGTCTCATAGTCTGCAAAGCGGACGAACCCAAAACCTTTTGAGTTGCCAGTTTTTGCATCTCTCTTCACCTGGGAACAGCAAAGAGTGAGAATGCCAGATTAATTTCCACTTTAAAGTTGCTATTCAGTCTAGTTAGAACTTAATATTGAGGGGGAAAAAACAGGAGCATTTAAAGTTAAATGAGACATCAGTACCTGTACCATAATGACCTCCCCAAAGGTGCTAAAGTAATCCTTCAGGTCTTGTTCTGTTGTTTTCCAAGGCAACCCGAGGACTATGAGGTCTGACGTTTTCTGAAAACCTCTTTTGATTTTAACAGCCGACGCCGCGTCAATTTCCTCCATCTTCCTTTTGTTATCTGCAAAGAACAAATAAGATTCTGGCGTAAGAAAAAAAAAAAAAACAATCACAAAAATCTAATTAGACACACAGAGAACAAAAAGTAAACATCCACAGAATCAACTATAAACCAACACCATTTATTCTGTGCCATTATGTATATTTGATATTTAGCTATGTTTATTAATGATGCAGCTTCAGGTTAAGTGTCATGATTTAGTGACAGGTTTGTAACAAATTTGTAAAGAAAAAACAAAAACAAAAAAAAAACAACTTATGTTACAAGCCACTATTACACCTCCTGACTACCTTAGAAAGCATTTAAACCCAAGAATGTTTTTTTTGTTTGCAGATTCAGGAAATCATGTTTGACTTTAGCTTTTCACCCAACAGTTTAATTTGTTGTTTATTGCCACAATACTGAGGTCAGAATGGTTCAGGTCTTACCTGTCTGACAGGATTTGATATCGTTTTGTTTATTTATTTATTTATTTTTAGCTCCTCTCACTTGTGGAGTTTTATTTTTACAAACAAATTATTTCTTTAGGCTTCATCTTCAGACCATAAAACATCCCGTTTCATTTGAATGCTGGCTCTGACACTTGTCATACAGATCTGGATGGATTGGAGCCTTTTCAAAAGTCACACATCAAACCTTTAAGGGTGATGTATAATTCAAATCTTAACTTTGACAAACGGATTTGGTTAGACGCATGGGGATCCATTTTTGAAGTTGGAACTCTGTTGTAATTGGAAGTCTTAAAACACTGGATCCACAGTTTAATTGCACCCCAATTTAATTGGTTATTTTTATTGGCCCTTCTTCATTTTCTAAGTGATTTTAAACATGTTTTTGTTTACCAATGATGCACTGAATGGACAGGCACTTGTAACTCTTAAGTTCTGGACCAAACTGCCCCTCATCTAAAAACAAATCGTTACTGAATGGCTTTTAATACCTTAGGAGAGCTAACATTTTTCTGTTGAACCATGTTGATCATTTACCTATTGTAACTTGTGATTTCTTGACTTGTCTGTATGTTAGTTTTGTGCTTTTGTGTTGTATTCTTAATTATACTACTTTTTGCACTATGCCTGAAAAATACATTCTATATAAATAACCTTGAATTTTTTTCTGAAACAGTGAAAAGTTTTTGAGGGATTTACGAAGGAGTGTGGATGTGGATGATAAGTATTGTTTTCACACCAAACTCTAAAGAAAACCTATACACTGTGCTCTGCGTTAGCTTTTGCTATCTTTAGGAATTTGATTATAAAGTAACACAACTAGTAATGCAGAATAAAAAGCATTTTATAATGGGTTTTGTGCAATAGCTGCTAAATCTCTGACTGCACACTCGCTTTGAATACAGGCTGAAGTTTGCAGACAGTCTGCTGGTAAAAAAAAAACAGGAAAAGCATATCCTGTCTCACCTTTGGGATAGTTTACGACATAGACCAGGTTTCCCCAGCTGCTCTCTGGTGCATGCAGGACGCCCTCCACCAGCCGGACCCCCCTCATGCACTGGGACTCCGGGTTTCTGTACCGAAGACCGCAAGCCCCCGGGAACTGGGCTGATACCGAGGATAGTAGAACAGTCCCATCGTCCTCTGAGGGGATCTCCATGGGCTCCTCGTTCTCATCCTCAGCCACCCGAATGTACAGCTCTGACATTTTGCTCCGGGATGGCTGAGCGCTGGTCCGAGAGCAGTCAGCTGATGACGGAGCTCAAGTTGCTGGTTAACCACTGAGGCTCAACGCGAGTTGGAAGGTCTTAAACGTGGCTCAAATTTTCTTCGGTTTAAACAAAAGAAGCAAATGTACAACAACGGAAGTCAGGAGCAGACAAACCGTGCTCATTCGACAGTTGTAACATTTAAAAGCTGGCGGTCATGAAAGCCCGATGTTTTCTCTCAACGGAACACGTAAACAAGTTAGCCAGCTAGCTAAAGAGCTAGCAAACTCAAAGCAGCTCGGAAAATGAATGACTATGTTTAATGTCAGCGAGTAAACAATTCTTATTCCGGCTTACAAGTGTGTAATCGAAAATACAATGCAAGCAAAAATCTCCACAAGTTGTTATTTTCGGTGAAATTTCATGAACGAAATCTGCACAGCTACACACGGCTAACAAAATGGCCGCGGACCGCTCACCTTGTAAAGATGACATCATCGTGCTGGAACAGCTCACTTTCATGTTTCTGTAGGGGAGGTGGAAAAATAAAAATAAATGAAATAAACATTATTACCACTGGTAATCTCTTTGAATAAATCATAGTTCGTGTTTTTGACGCTGTGTTAATGTTTCTGTCTTGCGGTTTTTGATGTACAAATCTTAAGCGTAGTGACGTCTTCTTAAGGCAAAACCACGACGACTCACGTTAAAAACCGAAATAAAAGGGACTCAAGTTAATATTCTGGAAAATTGGATATATACTTTTTAAAAATATGTAGCAAACTTAAAATAATTACCGTGAATTTGTATAAAAAACGTTCTAAACAAAATAATTATTATAAATATTAATTACTCTGTACAATCTTTATTCTGTGCAGACAATGCTGAAATAAAACAAGCTGGTGCAGAGATTACTACATATAACAAATAAGAAATAAAATGGTTATGTTGAATTAATGTAAATCCCTTCAAACTATATATTTTTGCATAATATTCTTAGCAATAAACAAAATAACGGAACTTTTTTGGGAGTGTCACATCAGAAAGACACACAGAAAGCAGAAGCAAGCAATACAGTGTCTTTATTGCTTATTATTATAAGGTGAGTTTTTAGTGTGAGTTATAAGCATCGCTAGAAAAACCTACATGTATTTAGGTGAAATTAATAAACTCTTTCATTTCTACATTTGAAAGTGAATTAAATTCTGATTCATGTGCCGTTCTGTGAAGCAGGTTGTATTTTCTGCAGTGCAGAAAGGAGAGGGTTCAAACATAAAAGTATGGGCTGGGTCATGATTGACTTGGAGTCTGGTCTTACAAAAAAAAAAAAGATCTGATTATCATTTATTAAATCCCAAAGTTGAAGACTATGATAAAATTGAAAGTATTTGCAAAAGGTTGGTAGAGAAAGCTGTATTACAAAAGTCTCTTAAATTACAGGTTTAGTGCAATAAAAAAAAGACATTGTGGTGCTGTTCTCAAAGCAGTTGTCAGACAGTGTGACTGATCCAATACCTTCAGCATGTAACCTTGTTTGTTCTCCAATTCATAATAACTTTAATTACCACTGACATGAAAAGTAGAACTAAAATCCAGGTGGCCCCATATTCTGATTGCTGATGGTCAAAAAATGTGACAAAGTCAGACATTAAGGGAAATAATTTGAGCTTCAAGCCAAACATTTTTCCACTAGATGGACAGAGCTTAGGTAAACATGTAAGAATTTAGTGACACCAACTCATACACAGGACCAAAAGTTTAGGTTTTCACAGACTCATGAACAACAAGTTAGACCCATGTTGTTTCTCCAGATATGCTTCTACCCCTCCAACCCCCACACCTTTAAAAACATACTTTATCCTGTTGTCTATATATGTTTATTGATAACATCAACTCCAAATAAGACAGTGGTTCTAATTTCGAAATGCTGCGTGGGTTTGACCAGATGAGGAAGCAATGACAAAGAAAATGCAACGATAAAGCTCTGGTGCTCACTGGTGTTCAGCAAGGAGGAGACAAGACAATTTGTGACTCTTACCATTCTTGCAATACAAATACTGCAAATCAAGGATAGTGCTGCCGTACCGGTACATGTTTCGGCTGAGCTATAAAATGACGCAACACAAATGTTGTGTGACGCAGCAACAAACTTTTCACACATTTGCTCAAAAGGTAAGCAGCTATGAGCAATTACAGCCCTGTGCTGATAACAAACATCTCCCGCAGGCGTGCCACAGAGTAGATGTGCTCACCTTCAAAGAGACAAATCACAAAACGCATTGGAGCATGGAGAACATAGTGCCATCCGAAGGTGAGTGTGCCGATGATGAACACAGTAAAACTAAAGAGGTGATTAATTATTGGATGTTATTGTGACCATTAGCTCCTCCGCTGCATTTAATAGAGCCACAGTTGGCTCTGTTTTTGTTTGTCACTCAGTCATGCCTAACCTGAACACTTTATGCTGAGTTTTTTTCAGCCTCTGCCTAAAGTGAGATTTAATAGACTAAGTGCCTAACATTAGGAATTGAGATCCGCTATTGACAGGTCGTTGCTTTGACAGCAAAACGTCTCCGACAAGTCTGGTTTAACTAAGAACATCTGGAGTCTGTTGAGATTTCTGCTGCGTAAAGCAGAGTTAAAGCTTTGGACAATTTCAGAAAAACAGAAAAGTATTTTAGGACTGGAAATGAACACAAAGACTCAGGTGATCTGAACCCACGGATTTTCTGCTGAGGGAAGCATTGCAGCTGTTTTTTGTTTTTTATTATTTTGTAATGTGAGGCTGGTTTACAAAAATAGAAAGATAAACGGGTCAACATACAAGGCAATTCAGGGAGAAAAGCTGTTAGAAGCTGTACAAGACTTGAAACTGGGGAAGAGGTTCATGTTCCAACAGGGCAATGGTCCTAATCTCACAGTCTGAGCCAACTCGTGTCACATCAGCACAGATCTAATTGAGAATCTATAAGACTGATGCTCACACATGTTTTACAATCAGACTGAAATGTAGCTTTTCTGCACATCAAAAATATGAGTATCAACATGTGCAGAACTGCTAGAGAAACACACTAAAACACTATGCCAAAGGTGGCTCTACAAAAATACTGACTCAATAATGAATACATGTGCTTCACAATTGTCAGATTTGTATTTTGGAAAAAAACAGGTGTTACAAGTAAAGCATGTTGTAACCTGAGATGATGTAAAAAAAAATAATAATAATAATCAAGGGGTGTGAATACTTCTCCAAAGCAGAAAAAAAAAGTTGTCCTCTTTCTATTTTTTTGCCTCATTTTTTTTTTAAATCCATCTTTACATTTTCAGGTATTTTTATATCTTCAGTTTTGCTTTAATTCCCATCTTTATTCCATGCTGCGCATACGTTTATATTCGCTAAGGCTGATTAAACAAGCAGAAATATGGGCAGACCTCCGGCAGCTGGGGAGATAATCCAGACGTAGACGGGTGCAGGTGATCTAAAATAAACGCATCCCTTTTCCTGAGCAGCAGACAAAGACACAAGCACCAGGCTCATTTCGTCTCACAGCTGAACAGAATAAAACTAAACATTTTAGTTACACCGTGCCATGTTTCTTTGGTATTATATTCTGGTTGTCTCAATCGGCGCTGAGTTGAATGAAGCTTTACCTGTCACTACTGCAGTCTTTCTAACCTCCAGGAGAGGGCAGTATTGACTGTTTTTTTCCCCCCCAGCATTGTTTTAATAGGCTGCAGCTTGCCCTCCAGGCCTGTTCCAAGCGAACCAGTTTTGCGAGTTTTTGTACCCGCACAAACAGACTAATTTTTAATTATGCTATAAATCATGTTATACTCTAAACATGTCATAACCCAAAAAATAAATTACACGCGGTAATATCGCATTGCCAACATTTTTGCTGCGTTATCTTGCTTTCGCCTTATCACAAACATAATTGTTGAACAGAATTGCATATTTGTAAAGAAATCTGAGGTAAAGAAATATATATTTTTGCTCCAAAGATAAGCCCTTTTTTTTGTGTCACCTTTGTTATTGTGACCTCTTGACATGCACCAAAGCTCCTGCAGATGACAACAGCGCAGTGTTTTGCAGTTACATGCATCATATACAATGGGCCATGGGGCAGAAAATCTAAACTTCCTAGAGCCTTTGGTTCCCATCTGCTCTGTGAACTCATGAACAGGAAATGGAATAAGCTCTGCAAAAAAAAAAAAAAAAAAAAGGCACACCAACATCCTCCTTCTTTTCATGTGGCCTATTGCAGCTATTAGCCTTTCTGTGTATCGACTGTTAAGTCTCTTTACAAAAAAATCTCTTTCATGTTCTACTGTTTCTTTTTTGTTGTAATTTCAGTCGGAGCATATGGTTGGCACATCTGGGGGATGCTAAGCATGGTAGCACCCAGCCCCCAACACACACACACACACACACACACACACACATATGCACATATTGCTCCTGTTAAGTGATCCATATATGGTCTTCATTGTCATTGCAGATAATCACTCATCGCTGCTATAAACAGGTCCTCCTTACTGGTTGCCTTAGGTTTTTGGAAAAATAACCTTTCTTTGTGTTCGCATATCTCCTTGTCTTCACCCGCCGCGCGCTGTTTGAGCATTTCTGCAGACTCAACCATGAAAGTGCAAAACCACAGAAAATGTGCACTGTTATAAAACCAGAAGGCTCAGCGACAAAACCGTGCAGCTTCTGTCATGTGACCACAAACAAGCAATCAGATCAGGAAAGTAGGTGAGTGTATCTCGTTTCATTTCCTCTCAAGCAGATGCATTTAATCCCACTTTGATTGAAATAAGGAGTCATTAAAGGAGATTTAACGATGCCAACATGAAGTGAAAATCACTATTGTGTGCAACTTTACGCCGTTAAATGACACTTCTGCCAGGCAGACGAGGTTCACATGCCAGCGGAGAGACACACGAGGGAGGAAGAGGAGGTTGAAGGAAGGCTATGTGTGGCTCTGAGTGGTTTGCCGAGCCTCTTCATCTCTTTCAGCGGGTAATTACAGAATCATGGGTCAACCACGCATGTAACCACAGTTGCATTGCACAGTAGCAGATGTCCTCTTGGCATTCTCTAGCAAAAAAGGTAAATAAAAACAGATGTGGCCGGTTGCTATACAGATCTTGGCCAAACTTATGCACACCACTAATTGTTCCCATGTGGGCCCACTGAGCCGGAGCAGTGCAAGGAGAGGCAAGGGAAGGCAAGGGGTGGGTATGGCCTGTTTGAGAAATGCTGGTTTTTCTCAGGAGGAGAAATTTATGAATGGGAGAGGGAGTCTCTGGTGGCATAGCTGTGGTGGTGTGTGTTTATTTTGCTATGTGTAAAAAGCAGGCTTCCCTTGTCCGATTCAAAATGAGGTTTTTTTTTTTCCTCTGTTTCCTCTGCAGGTCTCCTCTCTACTTGATCACAATGGTTCTTTGAGTCAAGCTGTGCCTGACTGGATGTGAGCCAGGTGTGCTGCGGGCCATATGAAAAACTGAGGAAGAGGCCCAATTGCAACGATATCCTGCCTTCTCCAGATGATCTGGTTACTGGACAGGACTCACGCCACGAGCGGAGACCTACAGTACTGTGTTGATACCGTGCCTGCAAACCCGTATGCAGGAGTTTTGTGGGATGGGCCACCGAAAAGCAACGTGTTGTTTTGAAGTAGGAGAAAAATGATGCAAAACGTTCTACGTGTAAAGATATGAAAAAAGTGCATTTATATTTAGCTTCACTGAGTCGAGATTAAATATTTCGGTTCCTCTTTGATCAGACCATCTTCCACATGCTTGCAGTCCCTTTCATGATTTTTTTTTTTTTTTGGCAAACTGCAAACAGAAGTTATCATGGCTTTCTTTAACAGTTGTCCTGTTGATCGACTCTTCCACCTGAGCTGCGAATCTCCTCCAGAGTGACCGAGGTTCTCTCTGCCGTTTTCCCCGATTCTCTTTTCACCCAGCCTGTCATTCCAGGTTCACAGCCACAGTTTGCATTTGTGCAACACTCTTTTCGCTTTGAGATCACGGACTGAACGTTGTTCTGTGAGACGTTCAAAGCTTTTACAACTTACCCTCGCTTTAAGCTTCTGCTCAACGTCCTCCCTGACCTGACAGCTGTGTGTCTTGGCCTACATGATGCTGTTGTTCATTAATGTTCTCTGACAAACCTCTGAAGCAGCTGGATTTATACTACGGCGACTGGTCGGAATGGATTGAGCACCACAGTAAAGATTGGTAAATACAAATTATTGAAAAAAAAAAAAAAAACATGAATCTTTTGCTTCCCACTTTACAGACATGTTCTAGCTGTGCTGGCCTATCACCCGAAACCCTTAAATGAATAGAGTTCAAAAGGCATGGATACTTTTCCAAGGTACTGCACAGGCGATCTTGCCAGAGCGCACGCTGCAAAAATCCCATGTAACGGCCTAATTCAGTCTGATGTTTCATCTTCCGTTGAGCTGGAATGCGATCCATCCTCTTCTCGCCACAAACCCACACCCACATACACTTCCACGTCTTCCACTGCGAAACAGGCTGCCAGCAGCGTGTGCCTCCTCTCCCTCGCTCATTAACCGCAACTGTCAGATCCTCCAGATGAGGAGCAATTAAACCAGATAATAAACACTCGCCATCAATTCCTGTTTGTTGTTGTTGTTGTTGTTGTTGTCGATGGTGTCGAGCTGGGGGCTCCTCTCCTGCCACCTCGGTGCTAACTAGTACTTGAGTAAAACACAGGAGCGAGCAGAAAGGGGAGAGTCCCCCATCGTAGCAGGGGAAGAGGCCCGTACCTGATGACGGGGGAGAAAAAATAAATAAATAAAAAAATGGCGCGCGGCGAATGTTAACAATTAGATCCTAATCAGACGCAGCTCACAGAGGCTGTTCTTTCATCCCAAAGCTTCACAGACAAAAAGCAAACAAAGTGAAACAAACTGTCAAGATAAAACACGGCTCTGGCAATGTCTTAAGGTTTCTTAGAGGGCAGAGATCTCACTGTGTGCTGCTGTAGAGACTCTTTGGTGTCTAGCTCTTATGTTTGAGCGACATAACCACTCTTCATCAGAGTGGGTAATGCCGAGAGAGAACGTGCTTAAAGGTGAAGCGAGATGGACCTGCTGTTTGAATGGGTATTTTTGAGGAACGCCCTCTGTTTGTTCCTTTCTTTATACTGAATTGTTGACAATTATTTATTTATTTACTTATTTTTTTGAACCAGGACATCTTCTAACAAGCCAAACTCTTCTTGACCTGAAGCATGTCACAGATCTGCGTGGTTCATTCATCATTGTTGAGCATGTGAGAAAAAAACACATAGTTGCTTGGATGGTTTTCCACTTAAATTTGAAGGCTGGACAAAGCGTCCTTCTTTAAAGACAATACCCCTTTCCTCCAAAGGCTATAAAAACATGTATACAGCTGTACAAGGAGTTTCCTGATCCAGAGGCAAAATATGCTGTCAGATGTTCCCATTACCAATCAGGATGTCGTGGCCTTGGAAAAAAGGGCCCAAGAAGAAAATGTGGCTGGTTCCAAAAAAAAAAAAAAAGGAGAAAAAAAAAAAAAAAAACGATCTGATTTCCCTTTCGGTGTGGAAAAGCTGACGTGACCACTTGTTTTGAATCCATATTTCCCACAAAAACACCCTCAAAACTAAACAAAATTGACAGTGTTGGATTTATCGTCCCGCTCTCTTTTGTCTTCAGTCGCCACTGTTTGTGCTTTTGCCATGGCAACAGAGGGGTTATTTATCTTTACAGGCCTTTTTACAATAACGTCCCTTTCCTGACCAAACAACAGAGGAAATATCAGGTCAAGCCTCTTCCTCCTTTCTTAATGATCGGGTCAATTCGGCCGCCGTGCTCCAGATGGATCGCTCGCATGTCGCCTTGCAGCTCTGTGTACAGTTTCTGATGAAGATTTCCGTCGTCTCAGAGTGCGCACGTTTTATTTTAAACACTTTTCTGTTTCTAAAATGTTACAGGAAAGGAGGTTTTCTATTTATGTCCAAGATGTTTGAGAACTCGACAAGCCAGTTTTGACAAAAACACTAGATGGAGACAGAAAGCTGACTCCCAGTTGGGAAATGTCATCAAAAGAAATGGAGAGGTCACCGTTTTAAATATTTTTACACATGCAAAGTTGGAAAAACGTATCTCTGAAAAGCGTAAATCTGAAAGTCATATTCATAGAATAATCTGCTTCTCTCAGATAAAACGTGTGCACTCATCTGCAAACATCCTTTGACTTTTAAGTGCCATCTGCAGGCGCTACCAGGCCAGTTTTATAGAGGCACGTGGCCTCTATAAAAACCTGAAGGAAAAAAAGTTGTCACCGTTAAACAACAAAGTACATAAAGATCCACTTTAAGCTATTACAAGAAAGTCTGACTGCTTGCAAGAACGTAATGAAACTAGGAAGGAGAAAATAATCGTGTTTAGCAGTGTTCATGCAAATGAGTCTGGATTGTGAAGCTAGTTGGACACAAAATACTCTATAAATGTTCAGATTATTTACGATCTGTTGCTACAGGTGAAGTTACACTTGCCCAAACCTGGAAATTGGAAGTTAGACAAAATGCCTTATCTAAATGTTAAATGGGTTCAGGGCTTTACAAAAATATTATGTTGAACTGAGGAAACAGTGATTTAGAGAATAGCATCAATAGGAAAGTAGAGAACTCTCTTGCTCCTTCGTGTATCTGAAATGTTTTATGAAGATTAATATTAAATACAGATTCATACAGTTAGACCCAAAATTATTCTAAAATTACTCACACCACAGACAGATAAAGGATTTTCAGACTTTGTAATTTAAGTAAGGTTTCTTTTGGCTGGAGGTTTTTGATTGGCCCAGTCGAATCCTCAACTTGAAACTGAGTGAATATTTGAAGGGAGTTAAAGATTAGGGTGATGGCAGAGAGATCTTTCATTGTCAAAGATTTGAAGATCATAACCAAAGCGAAATAGTCAAAATATTCGAGGAAACGTGCAAAAATCCGGTCAGCAATTGTAGGAAGGGTTTGACTGCTGTAATGGGATTAAGGGCTTTTTTCCAGGGTATAAATAGTTTTTGGCATGCCTTTTAAAACAAATAAAGTACATAAGTATAGGTAGCTTAAAAACAATAATACACTGTTTCATTATCATCTGAGAGATGTCTGCCTTGTTTTCTCAAATGAACAAATTTCTTGATTCAATATAAATAACTTCCAGCTTGTCAGGGTACAATTAACAAACCCCTGACAGGAACATCAAGGGTAACAGTCTGTTAAAGTAGTTTTTTATTTCATCAGTCAGACTTCAGAAATCAGATCTCAACTTTGCAATCAGATTGTCAGGACATCTCACATTTTCTCTCAATTTATCTGAGACTCTGGCTTTAGATAGATAGATAGATAGATAGATAGATAGATAGATAGATAGATAGATAGATAGATAGATAGATAGATAGATAGATAGATAGATAGATAGTAAGAAAGAAAGAAAACATTTAGTTGTCAGGTATGGTTTTTCATCTCCTAACCTGAAAGCCGCTCAGAGCATTTGCAGGCCAATTTCTTCTATCTTCATGAACGGCACTAATAACAGAAGAAACTGACAAAGTAGATGAGGAAGAATTAGGCATAAAGGCAAGAAGTGTGCAGATAGAAAGTGCATGTCACAATTAAATTACTTAATGGGCCAAAGTCCCGCGACAGATCACATGTAATTTACATCAAGAGTCGCTATAATAAAGACTTTGTAAAACTTACATTGAAATTCAATTAGAGTGTTGAATGCATAACCAAAGCCGTGAAAAATGAACTCATTGGGGGTCCCTTTTCATTACTTGCCCCGAGGCAAAAGAGACCATTAATTTAATACATTCCATGTTTTTTCACATGAGCATTTTTAAGTTGGTGCACATTTCCATCCTAATGTATCCAACACAAAGAGAGAGCCTGCCAAAGACTGCATTATACAAGCTGCAAAGAACCCGCACCTCCACCCCCGCCCCCCACTCCACACTCCACCACCCCCTTCCAGTTGTTACCTTGAGTAGTCGGACCACTTTCAATCAGTCAAGCTTGAAAAACGACCCTTCAAAAATAGCAAAACAAAACAACAAAAGAAGAAATTATGATATAGTATTATTGATTTGCAGAGTGGTGAGTATTTCTGTAACGGGCAGGTGCCGTCCCCATGGTACAATGGCGCCCGCTCGAGTTAGACTGTAAACAGCTAAACGGTAAGTCTTAATTAAGACATTGCTGTTTTATCTTGGAACAGTGGATCTGCACACTTCAGTCGGCCACGAAACGGAGACAAAGCGGGGGGACCCTCGTCAGAAGTTCCACCCTTAAGAGGAGAGCTAATTAAAAGACTATTTCATTAACTGTTCCAGCTTGGTAAATACAAGTTTACCAGGGGTCAATAGATTTTACAACACATAATGATTTGGAATATAATTACTGCGTAAAGGGAGCTGTGAGAAATGCCTTCAAAAAGTTGTTTGCACGGCCGTCCCGGCATGTCAGAGGCCAGGTTGTGTTGTGCTGCCATCGACTTGATGCACCAACAGTCTATCAGAATTCCTTTCACCTTTACGCTGCGCACATCACCGCCAGCAGAACCGCACCGCAGCCGTTGCCGTAAAACAGAAGAAGTACATCTCATTTTGACTGCTAATTTCGATTTGTCCCTCTCCAAATTGCAGGCCCCCCCCACTGCCCCTCCCGATTAGGTCCAGGTTGTCCTGCGCATTTTCTCAAATGCTTTATTGCAGAGGAAGAGAACGTACTTGTGTTTTGTCATGTACTAATTAGTTTAAAATGAACACGCTTTGTTTTTTTTCCTCCCATTGTTTTTCCAGCTCTATACACACAGGCTGCTAATGGATCCAGCTCGAGAGAACAATGCCTCATATAGTAAACTTTTCCCTTAATGAGTGGATGCAAACAGCAGGGCTGTATGTGAAAAGTTATAAACACATACTTTTTTTTTTTAATTTTAGGGGAGAGAAACGAGAGTGACACTGGAGCCAGTCTGGGCGAGCCTCTGTAAAGTGAGGAAGTATGAAAAAATATTTAAAAAGTCATGTATTATTTATTGGAAAACCGTGAATGTTAGAGCCTCTTTTCCTTGTTTCAGCACGCATTTTTCCATTTGTCTTGTGATGCTAAATTTTTAACGTTTTTCCCCCCACATTCCGTTGATGTTGCATATAATTAGTGACTTTACAGCAAAATTGCTTCTGACACCGCTGTGTTCACAAATTAGGGGACTTCAGATTGGGAGGATTCAACTGGGAAAGTGGATCTGAGAGAAGTACTGAGTTGTCTAAATATTACATGTACTGCCTGAGAAAAGTGACAAAATCGGCCGAATTAGCAGAAAAGATGTGAAATCTAATTAAGAAAAAAAATATATAAACACTTGGCTTATTTATATATGCTTGGAAAGCTCATCATGTTTTCAAGAGCAGGCTGTGCCCTCTGCAAACACACATCATCTGTAGGGAAAAAAAAAAAAAAAAGGGCAGGAAATGCTGAAGTGCATAGTTGATTTATTTATTTTCACCCAGACGGATACTCAGAGCTTTATACAGATTTTGCCATTTGGAGGCTGAAATAATGGATGGGGCACTCATCCATTTTTAATTTCGCCGTGTTGTGTGAAGGGTAAACATGATGTTTGAGATGTCTTTTCTGTGCTGAACGGTGTTTTCTTTATTGTGCGACTGTGTATCAGGAGTGAAAACTAGTCACGGAAGTATAACAAGGCACTGAGGGTCAGACATGCTGGAAATCATTTTTTTTCTAAGAGGGAATTGCTACAAATAAACTAATACAGGGTTATTGCATTTGATTTCCCTCAGAAGTCATAACATGTAAAACAAAAACAAATAAAAAAAGAGAAGAATTTACAATGTGGATCTTTGTTGTGATGAATTAAATTAACAATAGAAGACGACCAGGCATGTTACTACAGATTTGATAAAAACAAAAGCAAAATAAAACACACCCAACAATTTATTACCGTGCTATAACTACTATTTATTGTAGCTGTAGGCCTATTGGATTTTTACATATGAGAAACCTGAACTTCTCCTTCATTATATTTTCCACAAGGTTCTAACCAATACCAGCACTGTCAGGTGCTTTGTCTAAAACACTAACAAAAAAAGATTCATGCACCGTAAAAAACCTTAAAAAGAAAACATCTCTAATTTACAATAAAATATGGTAAAACATTTTTGCAACCACAGAATTTTACCCTACGAATACGGATTTTACCGTATTTAAAATTCTGCCAATCACAGCTACAGTAGTGTACCGTAAATTAGAAACATGCCAGAGTTCTGCATGATCAAATAATCAGCAAGGCAATGCAAATACAGTCTGACCAAACATCTTTGCCCTCTCTTTCAAGCATATGCAAGTTTTTAAACGTACATTTAAAATTAGCATCCATTTGTAACAAAGCTTGCTGTCGATATTAACTTCTGCAGCGGTTAGCCGGGCCACAGCGCTAACACTAGCTTCTACGCTGTATTGTGCCAGCTTAACTTTTAAAAAGATCTCGTTCTAAATTTGACTGACGTGCTGAAACGTAATAAATTTCTTTACAGTTCACAATCTTAAAATTTTGAGTTAGTCTGTTGTATCATTTTTACAGTTAACATTTTCTTCTCATCACGTAGTATTTCCGACGTAGCCTTCGCCGTCTTATTTTCATTTAGTTTAATCTCTATTGATCTTTTCACTCATAACTTTTGTTTTGATTCAGCTGGGTACCTGATGAAGTAGCTCTCATTACATGTTCTCTTTTTATAGGTAGAAAGTGAAATGGGTTTTAAATTCAGGAACTAATATCATCACTAGCTGAGCCAAATCTTACTTGCTCATTGTAAAAGCTTTATGAAACGGGTAAAATTCAGCAAGACCAAAGAAAGTCTACATCTTTTTTTCAAGCTACAACTAGTGGAAGTGTTGAACTGCTGCTTTTTAACTTCCTGTAGAAGCAGATGCAGAGCTAATGTTAGCTTTTATGTTTCTACTGTAGTGCTAGTAAACCCCTAACAAGGACAAGCTGTAAATTCGGTTCACAGAGGTTAAAATTTAATGAATGTACACAGTAAAAAATGCTGGGTTATTTTCATAACCCAATTTCTGGGTTGAAGCTGTTGGGTCATAGGTTGGGT
>NW_015116152.1:24257-44142 GCF_001443285.1 Poecilia latipinna
TCCTAGTTCACCACGGAGACACTTTAAACTAAATTCACAATCCCACAGTGAAGTAGTTCACAAAGGGGTAACTTTTCATACAGAGGGTTAAAAAGTGAAGTTTGAAAAGAGAGCAATAACAGGATGAACTGTGCCTGCTTACACACACACACACACACACACACACACAACTGTCCCCGTGTTCTTGTCTCGATGGGTAAAAAATTATTTTTCTGCCAAAAGCAATCAAATATTTTCTCCATTTATAGAACAGTCATTATTGAATAGTTGCTGGAGTATGTAACTTTTACAAAAAATATGTCTTTTACATACTTGCTAAAACGGTCACCATGGCGGTCACAGTATGTTAAGAGAAAAGATCAATCTCCTCCACCTCCTCTCTGAGCTTCTATTGTCGTCTGAAGAAACGCACTCCTGACCAATCAGAGCCAGGAGGAGCGCTGTCAGTCAACTCGCTGCTAAATGTGCTAATGGCAAAGAATCAATTTACCGTTACAGGAAAACTGTAAAACTGGCTATGCTAACTGGCCTAGACAGGCTTTGCTGACGGGAAGAAGCACAGAGCAAGTGGTCATGATTGACAGCGCTATGACCTGCCTACTGGCACTGATTGGTTGTTATTATTTAGCACTTGGCGCACTGGGAGAAGGCATTGGAGCTCCATTTTTCCAGATTATCTGTTTCCCAAAGAGACAGAAGCTAATTTCAAGTCATCAATTTTGTTTTTAAGTTTGATATATATGTACAAGCATTTTTATGGGAACTGAAGATAACATAGTTACTCGATTGTGCTACTAAAAGGCACTTTGTGAATGGAAAGTCCATAGTGCGAGTCGAGCTCATAATTAGTTCAAGTTCATCGTGTGAAAAAAATCCACTGCAGACCTCAAAGTTCTCTAAAAAGTTTTTTCCGCTCATTAGGGGGAACATTTGAACACGCTGTAAAACAGGATTTGTTTTCAGTTGTGGTGTTTTTATTCCCATCCTCTCGTAGGTCTGCGCAACAGCCTCCAACATAATTTGTTAGCATCTTTGCTTATGAAAATATACAACATTAGGTTGCCATAGTTTTTTTAATGACCAATCAAGTCTGACCATCCAAGAAAAAAAAAAAAGAATTAATTGGTGCTTTGTGGAATAAACATGCACGTGCGTATAAATTCAATCACTGTTGTTAATTAATTCGTAGTCTTCTGAGATCTAAGGACAGTGATGTTTGATGACAGAAAGTTCACCCAAGGGAAGTTGTCTGGGAGAAAATCTGGGAAACTCACAAACACAGGCTCTCAGATCTTGCCGATAATTTGGGATCATTTTTAATAAGTCGTAATTACGCAGAGGGTCTGATTGTGCTCCGCAGCCCCTGAAAATGAAATATGTTGCATCGGGGCCTGGCGGTAAAGGATATTGCTTGCCGTTCATACATAATTGAGAGATCTTGAATGTCAAACCAGTGGGAGAAAATGCAACAGAAGCAACAGTACACCTCGGCACAAAAACCTGCAGAGCACTGTTTCTCTGCTCAGAGGAGAACATGTGTTATACGGAGCACTGGTGCGCCTGAACTAGGTATAATGAAAGGTTTTTGATTTTTTTTATTCAAGATTGCATTTCCAAATCATCTATTTTAATCCATTTCAAATAAATGGATCAGACGACAACTATCACAATATGCAAAGCGGAAAAAGGACGCATTTTTCTTAACTTTAACAGAAAAGCTCAGAAGATGAAGGATGTTTTTAGCCTGTCCTCTTTCTCTGCTGGTCTCTGATGGAGGCTGGAGGACTGGCAGCAGGAAACAGATAACCTGACTTTGTTAGTGTATGAAATACACAAGAGCTGCCATGGAAGCTCTTTATTTCCTCCTCCCTCTTCACAGATAAATGACTTGCCGTCTCCCGAGCACGGAGCCATCTTTTTTATTTTTGACATTTTCCTGTTTAATGTGGTGCACTTTTATAGGAGCCATCTTTATGCTCTGCCTTTTTGCATTTTCTCCTAAGTCCTAAAATATAGTTATTGATGCCTCGCCTCCAGTGCATTATGCAGTATTTGTTAGTAAATACCATTTTTGCATATTGGTGGTAACAGGAAAATGCATGTATGGAAATTCTAATATAAATTGACTTATACGTATGGAAGCAGACAGTGCTCACCAAGCTCTTCTGGACGTAATATATTGTTCTTTATGCTGCTAATCTCATGGAGGAGTCTTAAAGCTGCTGGCTGAGGGAGGAAAGGAAAAAAAAACCTGTGCTTTAGCTTTTAAAGACTTTTATCTTATATTACAGGAATGACAGATTGTGCCTCTTTCTAAGGCTTTTATGCTTTGTTTCAAGAGGACCAGGAAGAGGAGAGATATGTGAGGAGACGAAGGGTGATATTGATAAGGATGGAAGGTGCAGAGGAGTGTATCCCGGTGTAATGCAGCTTTACGGTGCCCTTTTTCATTTAGCATGAATGGTTTTTATGAGTCCATTTCTTGGGTGAACAGGGATGTTGGAAGACTGAGGGGTTGAAACAGACAGAGGACACATAAGAAACACTAAACTGTGGTCTCATTACCGCCAGAAAAGCCCTTTCAGGTAAAAAAAACACATCATATTGAGGCAAAAACATGAATGAAGAGAGCAGTTAAAATAAATGAGTTTCTCCTCTAAACACTAAAGCTTTACCGCTAATAACTTTCACCTGTATACTTCCCTTATTAGCAGTTTGGGCTATGCATTTATTACCTTATTATCAGATTCTGTTTTTCTGGGTTCATGTTGAATAAAATTCATTCCCGTTCAAAGCGTCACGTTTAACACATTGAGCGAATATTCACAGTCTTTATCACATTTTTTCCCCTTCCAGGTTGTATGTACTTTTGTCACATTCCCTCTAAATATGAGAAATCCACACTGCATTTCAATGAATTTCGACAGCATTTTCACCGTAGACTGAGCTGCTTTGAACAGAAGTGAACTTTACTTCCGCAGGTACGGATCTGTTGCACTTAATCAATGTTTCTAGATTTCTTTGTGTTTTACTAATATTCCAGAATAGTAGCCCAAAGGTGTTTGTTAAAAAAGAAAAATACTTGAAAATTTAACTGGGAAACTATGTAAAACGGGAATTAAATCAGTCTGAGAGGTTGAATATAAAAAGACGATATTCAACAAAAGTAAATATCATGTTTCAGCAATGACCAGATATTTGCTTTACTTGTCATGCTATGCAGACACCCTGTCTACATAGATGAATATTCACTCACCTTTGGATAATTGGATACTTCAAGTAGCTCCAACTGAAGACGGAACAACCTGCTTTCTGATCAATTCAGGAAATACTGAGGCACTTAAGCAATGTGAATGAATGTTATTCCCAGATGGCTATGCTTGATGCTTAGTAATGGAAAAAGCAAATTATATATATATATATATATATATATATATATATATATATATATATATATATATATATATATATATAGAGACAATGCTTCAAAAGATATATACCCTGTTCTGAAAAAGTTGAACACTTGGAATTGTACAGATCAATAACAAAAAATACTCTTCTGTTCTTCTCTTTTAGATAGGTGAACATCCTTGGCAAAACAGAAAATGGTGTTACAATACACCTCAAATTTAAAGCAAAAATGTAATAAGTAGAATATAACTCGTACTAAAATAAAAGATGTTTAATGTGCTTGTCTGCTTAAATATTTCACGTCTTTGGCACCTGAATAATTTCATTTGTAAACTTTCTGCCGCTTTAAATTTATCATAATCACAGAAGTTTCCAAACGTAACATAGCAGTTCTTATTCTGTTTAAAACTTTGCTATAATATAATACTCAGAGGGGCAGATCAGACGACTCAGAGATATACTTAAACGTCCTCATTCATTCCAACCACCGGCCCTGAACTTAACCAGCTGCAGGTATGTTTTTAAACAGGAAATGTAGTAAATTGTCATAATTCGGATGTACGGTTCATCTGATAAACCTAAGTAAATTTTCTAACTGTAGATATGAGTGGACTGCCGCACTGAAACAGAAACTATTAGAGAGGATTGCTTTGGATATATGACTTCCTCGATCTTTACTCGCTCATCTCCGCGTCCTGATGCTGATACCGATACTAACATTTAAAGCCTCCACTTCTCAGGAACAATGCCCTTTTTTCCACCCCCTGTCTCTCAATAGGGTTTTGCGGTTTTATCCCCTGTGTCTGAGGCACATAAAGACTTTATAAGGGTGCTTACAGACAGACTGGAGCAGAATCAGGGGTTTTTGAATCTGTTTAAATGATTTTAAAGGCGGGGCGGAAGGCTATGATTCACTGATTTATTGCTTCCCCCCTCTTAGTTCAGATTGATGTTTTGCTTTTCAATGCCTTCCTGCTTTTATGGCATCATCTTGTGCCAGAGATGTGACTGCCCCAATAAAGAGCCTTTTAACTTTGCTCACATTTCTATAAAAAAGAAGAAGGGAAAACTGTTTTGAAAAGATATAAAAATTGAAAATGAATCGAGATCTATCGTCAGCGTACAATGCTGTTAAAATGTATTTACTCCTTTGCAGGTTTATTCTGTTTTTGTTATTAAATTATCTTAAACGTCTCAACTCACTGAACATATTGTGTTATTAGACAAAGATACCCCAAGTAAATACAAACTAGGTTTTTAAATAATTGTTTCATTTATTACGGGAAAAGAAGCTACTCAAATCTAGGTTAAAAAAAAACACAAAAAACCCCATGTTAAACTAAATGTGATCAATCACATTTGTTGGAAAGGCTACCCAGCCCTGACTACTGCTAGACCAGTTCAGTCAACAAACAATCTCTGAAACAGGACCTGTCTGACAACATGAGGTAGGCTAAAATATCTCAAAAAGCATCGCACCATGCCCAAATCCAAAGAAATTCAAGACACAAATAAATAAATAAATAAAAGGAAAGGTTTACAAAGCCATTTCAAAGCTTTCCAGGACTCCACATTTTAGAAAAAGAAGATGACAGCAGTTGAACTTTGTGGTGGTTGTTTGGTGGTCCCGTGCAATGTCCCATATAACACCAGAACCATGAATTCTGCTTACTATGACCAAGTGGGCCTCCAAATGGCTCAAGAAAAGCAAAATGAAGGTAGTGGAGTGGTCTATTTAAAGTTCAGACTTTAATCTAATTGAGATGCTGTGGCATGAGCTTAAGCAGTCAGTCATGTTAGAAAATCCTCTAATCTGGCTGCATTAAAACAGTTCTGCAAAGAAGAGTAGAACAAAATTCCTCTACAGGAATGTAAAATGGTCACTGTAACTGGTGTAAATGGCAAATGGTGGTGCAACCAGTTATTAGGTTTAGGGGGCAGTTATTATTTTGACTAAGGGTCAGATTGGTTCATATAGCCTTTTTACCCCTGAGTAAATAAAGTTATTATTTGCAAATACTATATTGCATTTAGTCCAGTATTTAATTGTCGAATAATACATTTTATAATTACATTGTCGTGAAATATAATTTTTCTTTTGCATTTGAGTGAGATAGAAGACCAAAAACAGAAGATCTGTATGGAATCAAACACTTTTTTTTTTTCTAAAGCACAACAAAAACATGACATTCAGGGAAAAACATGTTGCCGTCTCTCGTTTAATCTGACGGCAACCGAAATGTAAAAGAAAGCAAGCCGATCCTTTATTACCAGCAGAGCATTTATAATTATCCTTGAGGTTTTAAACAAGCGACAGCCACTCACATGATATTTACGCTGCCGTATTAAGACTCCTGCGATGGGAAAAATCCTCTGAACTGCAGCGTCCTCATGTCATAAACGTCACATTGGGCTGTTGTCTAAACAAAGACGTGGCCTGGAAACGAGGAGGAGTTAGGGGGACAGGTTAGGCACGACGAGAGACATCCATTATAATTAAATGTTACACAGTCCCACTCCCAAGCCTTAATACAAGTAGGCTTGCTGCAAAGATCTGATTTAGGACAAACAAGATGACTGCATCTTTCTCTAACTATCACCCACAGCCGAGGAGCGCGCCGCGATACGGGGCTGTAAAATGACTGATGTTTGTAAAAAGCGACATTTCTGCACAGTAAGCACTTCCGCGGGGACGCTCCTGAGTTTTATGTGTGGGTTCATAAACTCTCAGACTAATGCACCCTGACACTCTGTTTTGATATCATTACAGCATTATGCTCATCCTTTTTTAAGTGAAAAAACGCAAGTACTTAGAAAGTCGAAATTCATAAATAAATTTATGTCAAGCTGCACTTAATATTGATTTTGTTAGTGTACAGATTCAATAATAAGGTACCATCTACATGAATATTTAAATATAATCTTCATTTCTGCATCTCCTAATGGCTTTTTCTCCTCTACACTCAATTTAAACACAATTTGAAAACTATAATGTATTGAAAATGACTGGAATTCAGCAATAAATCACTGCTGGGAGACTGGGGGACCTTTTATAAGACAGTCCAACATTGGTTCCCAGGGGAATCAGCAAAATCAGATTTTTGCTTTTTTTTTTTTTTTTTTTTTGTTAAACTTTGCAATTAACGTCCTGGCTTTTTGTTTCACCCCAGACGCTTGTCTCAGGTTGTCTGCAGGTTAACCAGACATGTCAAAGGTCAGGTTAGAGTCGGTGAAAGCGACACCACATCGCACGACATGCAAACTCCCGTGTTTTAATTGTTTAGCAAAAGCCCGAGCCGACCCTGCATGGAGTCAGTTATTGTTAACAGTTAATGGACAAAAGTAAAAGAAGACGAGTGATGCGTCGTTCGAGGCAGCAGTCCAAGCTAGCGTAAATGAATGAACAAAACCCTCTAATAGGCATGTGGAGCCACAGTGTGCAATCCATATGATGGCTATCAATAATTCATTCCTGGCTTTGGCCTTTTGGGAGACATTAAGGTAATATGAAGAGCAGTCAGACCAAATGATTTGCAAACCCTTTTTAAGGAGGATACACGGTATCGTTTACCTTATTTCTGCAGAACTCGCAACTTTACATTGAGCATAACCGCTTCAGATAAAGCACAATCGAAATGCACTTGTGTTACACTTTATTTTAAAAAAGATTAGAAAGGGAGCGTCAAACATTCGCTCACGTTAAAGCGGCCGCTTCTGCTTTCCTGGGGATCTTTAGTTGAAACACAATATGGCTCGTAAATAGCAGAAAATAAAGATAATCTAAAAGTAGTTACATTAAGTCACTGAGCAGTCGTTACACTGCAGACAACGTGCAGCTCAGATGGGATTCACTCTGCTAATGGTTTGTTGTTTTCTCTGTCGGTATCATCGCCCTGAGTCCATGTGGTTCTGGTTCAGCAGTCACTCTTTGTTGTCTTTACTTGCCCTCTGACAAAGCACTACTTCAGCATAAATAATTGGCTTTTCAGAGACATTTTGATTTCTCCCCCACATTTGGAAAGTCATATGGATTTAATTGAATGGGGATTTTTTTTTTTTCATCTTAAATAGACTTCCATTCACCCACAAGTTGATGTGAACTGATCTCAGATGCTGAAAGTTAAACTGAGGATAAGGAGACCTGAAACTCTGCTCGAAGCGGAGCTATGGTGCTTTGGGAAAAGTATTCAGACTCCTTAAACTTTTCCAAATTTTATCACTTTATTTCACAGACAAATACTTAGTAGCACATATTGTTAAGTGGAAGAAAATTAAGCTGGGTTTTCAATAAGTTTTTATGAATTAAAGCCTAAAACATCTGCTACACATTTGTATTCCAGCCCATTTACAGTGACATCCTTAAATAAAATCCAAGTTACATGCTAACTTTAGAAGTAACTAAATAGAGTCCATCTTTGAGTAATTTAAGCCCGATATAAATTCAGTTTCTGTGCAACCCCCCCCCCCCCCGACTGTCCTCTGGGGGTGCCACTGCTTTGTGAAGACCAAGAAACTATATTTATTATTTATTTATTTTATTTCATTTTTATGTTTTATTTCAAACATGACAGCAGTATAAAATAATGTTAAATATATTGTTCAATCCATTTTCCAAAAATTAAAAAAAAATTTGCATCACAGAAAACAAACCAAGACAAATCCATTCACCTAACGAACAGCCTAACCAAGAGGCCTGTGGTTACTCTGGAGGAACTGCTGTAAAGAACAGCTCAGGTGGAGATTCTCTTGGAAAAAAGCAACTCGTCTGGTTGTGCTCTGCAAAAATCCGGCCTTTACTGAAGAAATTCCATATGTAGTTTTATTACCGGTCACATAGAGGAAACAGCAAACGTATGATCATGAGCGTTCTGGGTAGATGAGAGAAAAACTGAACCTCTTGACCTGCATACGAAATGCTGCACGAACACTGAAAACACTATCCCTGTGCATCACAAATGAGATTTTTTTTTTATTTTTGGAAAGGCTTAAAAAATGATGTTCAGAGATGCTCTCCATCCCGTCTGACTGAGATCGAGTTATTTAGCAAAAAGCAAATAAGAAATTCTCCTCATAACCCCAAAAGACTTGCAGCAGCATTTGCAGTGAAAAGTGGTTATCCATTTGAAAACGCTCTACCAATTCATCGCATGGAATCTCAAAATGAATAAATGAAATGCAGTTTGTTGCTCTAACACAAACAAATGGAGATGAAAAACACATACTGTGCACGAGAAGAATATTTCTGAGTGCCCCTAATAATTTTTGGATTCCTCCATAAATGCCGTGGGTTCTGGGCAGAGCGGACATCCAACCGCAGTTTGACTTCCCAGCTCAGTGATTAGTTCCCCCACCCCGTCTTATGTAAAGGTGGCCCGGCAGTGGCGGCTAATGGCCTCGCTGTCTCCATAAGTTATGGATGTAGCCTTTTGTGCTGTGGGGTCGCACATAAAGGCCCCTCTTTTTAATTCATAGTAACCCATGGTCAGGCTAAATGGCTGAAAGTGGGATTGGATGTCTGTGTTTGTAACCGTGCACACTTTGTCTAAAAAAAAAAAAAAAAAACCAGCTCCTGACACGACCAAAAACTCCAACTCTGCAATATTCATGTTAATTACTTGACTAAATTTAGCTTTTATATGAATATGACTCACATTTTCCAAAGAGAAAGAACATTTCGTAAAAAAAAAAAAAAATCACTTTCTTGCCAGTTTAAAGCTCTTCTCTGGCTTGTATTTCTCAGTTATTAATGCCTTCATGAGTGGTCACTCCTTGAAATTAAAGACAGCTCATTAAATTTTAAGACTGCTTCTGTAATTATAAGGATGTCTACAGTAAATAACAAGATTATACAAGTTGAAATAGGTTTTACACACTACAATGAGCTTGTTAGGCTTAACATAAATGTGCCATACAGTGTTGTGCAGCACGTACATCCGGTAGGCATTGTTAGTCATCTGTTGTAGTCAAGCTTCACATAATAAAAGCTCAGTCGGGGTTTATTTTGACTGTGTCTGTGACCGTCGCTACAAAATGCTGCAGAATCTCGATCAGTGCACTCCTCTCTGCCGCATTTTTCTTCCTCTGAGTGGGTGATTAAAAATTGATCATTCTTTGTAATAGAATAATTTCTGTCTCTTTTCATATTTTAATCCCGTTTTAAGCAAAACACGATACATTAATCAAATATGACACAACATACTCTTAATGTAATCATGCAAGGCGGAATGTGAATTGCAAATTCCTCACCAACCGTCCTCCTGCAGCCCAAATGTACTTCCATTAATGTAGCAGAATAAAATAATCATGACCGCTTTAAATAGGAATCAGCTACATGGAATGCGACAGAATATTTTAGATTCGGGTTTGTGCAAAATGGCAAAAAATGCAGGGGCTTTACATCAAAAGCCGACGGCGTGATGCTGTGAACAAGCGCCGGTGCCTTGGGAGAGCAACTCAAGACAAATGCAAGTCGACGCACGCCTCGCCAGGCCCCATTTCCTCGCTGATCGAGACGGAGCACAAGTTTTCTGTGTCAAGAACAAAGATTCTTCTCAGCTGAGATGATTCTTGACTAATGGTACATCATCACTTCCCCCCCGGTGTCCTTGCTGGCCAGATTGACGGGTCGAGACTCTGCATGTGTGAGTGTGTTCTGCAGAGATTACACTGTGCCTCTGCTTTCACAAGACACTTGAAAAATGTGATTTTTTTTCTTGTAAGGGGGAAAAAGTATTTGCCCCCTTACAGGTTTTCTCTGTTTTGTCACATTTTTGTGCTGGAGATCGTCAAACAATTTCAAATCAGAATAAAGCCGTCAGCTGAATGTTAGTTTAATTTTTAACTCAGCTGTGGTTTAAAAATCATCTCTCCCTGAACTTAATAAATTGTGTCGACAGCGAGGGGCAACATCTATGGTCAAGGGTTTATGAAAAATGACAATGAGTCTTTTCCATGACTGTGGAGGAACTTTAATCCACTCTTCTTTGCAGAATTGCTTAATTCAGCTACATTGGAGGGTTTTCCCAATGAGATTTTAGTCTGTGCTTTGACTAGGCCACTTCAAAATCTTCATTTTGGTTTCTCTTTTCTGTTGTTTTTATTTAGACGAGGATTTCCAGTGTTGCTTTTGACAGACTGGTGAGCACCGTTCTTATTTTTTTAAAGGTTTTTTTTTTTGGCTCTAGTGGCCTTTATTTGAAGGTGCTAAGACAGGAAAGTAGGTAAAGACAGAGAGGAAAGACAAGCGGCAAAATCTCAAAATGAATAAATGAAATGAAATGCTCTAACGCAAACAAATGAAAATGAAAAACACATACTGACTGGAAATCAAACCTGCGACGGCCATGTTGAGGACTAAAGCCTCCTTCTGTGGATTGTGCTTAACCCCTGCAACACCACAGCTTTTTCTGGAAGCTGTTTTGATTTCACATTAGATGTACTGGTTTACAGAGCTTCCTACTTTGTTAGTCCACAAGATATTTTCCCAATAAATCGATAATGGTGATGTGAAATAGACAGCGGCAGGTTTCTTTCTTGAACTCTCGCGGCTCTTCTAGTCTACTTCATGTTGTCGGACAGGTTCTGTACAGTCAAGGGATTTCTCACAGTTCAGGGAGTAGCCATGTGGCTCATGACATTCAAACTCTTATTTTCAGACACAAGTTGCACAGTTTTGTCTTCCCTCAATGAACCAAATCATTGTTTGAAAATTGTCTTTGAGTTTACTTGGATGATTTTCAACTGATTTTAAATTTTGTTTGATGATCTGACAAAAAAAAAAAAAAAGCAAGAGAAAAGGTGGGAGTCTGTTAAGAGGGGCAATACATTTTCACAGCACTGCATTCAAAAAGAACAATAAAAGTCTGCAACAAGGGGAGAAAAGATTATGCTGCCCAGGGGTCGCAGAAAAGTGGAAATTAGCTCACTGATGACATCCTGCAATTAAAGCAATACATTATCAAGGCGCCACAGTGGATCTGAGCAGGACAGCATTTATGGACTAAAATATCTCATCAGCCTTTAGAAGTTTTCCTTAAAGGGATTGGGACTTAGCATTCCAGAGACATTTGCTTGGAATGGAGAGAGGCACCTTTCAAACGAGTCAATATCTAGCACAGAAGAAAGAGGTCCTAATTAGATTCATTTGCCTCTTGGATCAATGTTTTCCTAGGATGTGAGTTATAAAGTCGGAGTGGAGCATAAATATTCAGAAACAAATAAAGATGTGTGTTTGGAGAAATACGGCTGATGGTGCTCATAAAATCTCAGCCCGGCATGCAAAAGCAGAATGAATATTTAAAGATGGGCTGGAAAGAAAATAGCTCAGGAGGAAGGAAAACGAGGCAGTTTCTAAAAAGGTCTGACCTTGGCCAGCGGACTGGAGGAATCCTTTAGAGGGTACCTTGGCCATACTTAGTGAAAAGTAGATAATTTGTTAATGTCACGCAGTTGTTGGAAATGGCAGATAAATGGATTTCAGCCATTATTTTCCAGCCTAAGTGAAGTGAAGGAGGAAACGTTGCGGAGAGGACAAACCCAGTTATGACTGATAAGTGTCTAAAAGCTAATGAAGGCTGGCTAGGCCAAGGTCAATGGCTGCTGGTGAGATGCTATATGCTGCTCCGTTGTCCTGCTGCTTAAATATAGAGGAAATATACATTGAGCTTTTAACACCTTGAAACACAGGAGAGACTGGGATATGAAATATGGGCATGTAATGGCTTTTTAATGACGGCCTCCCAGCCCACTATTCTGGCCTGAGATTGAAAATCGGAGGTGAACCTTGATATCACTACGCTAAGTGCTTGTAATGCACCGTAACTTCTGGCCGTCCTGTTGAGAGAGACAGTTCAGGCCAGGAGATAAATGCCCCGATACACTGGACAGGTCCTCTGCTGGCAGTGGGACAGTGCACTCGCTGTGATCCCAGCCGGAGTTACTCCAGAGTTAATAACAGCAATGGGGATGTCAGAAGGGATGTTTTTCTTTTTGTGCGCCTGAAAACAAACAGTAAAACTAATAATAATAATAAAAAAACTGATTAGAAATGCTCAGTTTTTTTAAATCTCTGTATCAGTCAAAGGAATACCAAAGAGTAGAAGTGATTTTATTATGTAAAATGTGCAGTGGTGATTCTTGACGGTAATATCTTCACCTGAACAAACATCCAAGCCCTGTTCCTCTAATTTCTTATATTATAATATGAACTGGACATTTAACTCCACATTTATTGGTAAAGACATAAAGCTCTGGAAAAAAAACCCCATTGAAAACCTCATGGTTATTCCACCAAGTATTGATTTCTGAACTCCTCCTGAGTTAAAACATTAGTGTTGTTGTTTCTAAATGAACATGAACTTGTTTTCTTTGCATTATTTGAGTTCTGACAGCACTGGATCTTTTTCGTAATTTTGAACAGTTAAACAGTTAAAACTAGTTTTATTACCTTTCTTTTCAATTGATATTCTCAGTTCTTTTTGTTTTGGCCAAAGATTTTAAGAGACACTGTGCAAGAGCCACATACCCTAAAACAAAGGATGTCCAGCCCCTTGGTTAGGGTACGAAACAGAGCATAAAGCTTTACTATGTAATTCCGTAATTAATTTAAGTTACAAGTTTTGCTGAACATAAAGACGAAACACGTCTTCAAGTGCACCATCCCTTGTGTCGTTTGACCAATCTGCATTTCTTTTCCTGCCTTTCTTTGAGCAGTATTTCAGTTTTAGAGACTCTGCTCAGACTACTTCTACAGTTTGGCGACCAGATGACCCTTGGCTGGACTCTTAGTTTTGATTCTCATAATCCAATCATCTGAGTGAATAATTACCAAATAATAATACCGTGCAACATCATCTTGGCTCCATCCAGGAGAGTGGCGTTCCTTCCGCCACTTGTGTGCTTAATGTCCTCTAAAGACCCATATTACACCCCAATTAGATGGCACTCTTGTTTCCTTACATCAAGGGCTTGACTCTACTGGCTTGTCACCCCCCCTCCCTTGGCCTAATCAATTTCATTACTCCAGTTACAGCCCCAGCCCCGGCAAAGCTGTGCCCTTAAACTTCAGCTCCTGCTCCAATCGATCAATAGCTCGAATCGCTGCCAAGGTTCCATTTAAAGTTCATTTATTTCAAGCCATCATATAAAACAAGACAGAGCATCGATGCAGCCCCACTTTGTTTTATTTGACTGAGGATTTCCACGATGAGACTCAAATCCTCTCCAGTTTACTCCCAAAGCAGGAAAACGAACAATGTCCCGTTTCTTTGCTGCCAGCCAAATAACACGAGCAATGTGAAGAATAAGAAACATTCAGGGGCCCAATCCCCGTTTTTTTTGCAATGAAAGTCCCTCAAAGCTACATTTTGCCTGGTATGCAAGCACTGAACATCACCCGCGTGAGCTACCAAGGTGAGTTTCTGTTTCTGTTCTCACACTTAAATTTCACAGAAATGCGTTCATCTTCTTCGTCGCACATTTCCTTCTTTCACGGTTCCCCGTCGATCCTGTAACATCCGAAATTATCACCAGTTAATTAATCCCAATGATTAATAAAATATAGCCAGGTCTGTCTTCCTCCATTACATACTTTATCTGTGAAGTCTGCGGCGACGCCAGGCTTCGGCACGTAATTATACTGTACACAGAATTAAAGATCCTTAAATATTCATAAGGGTTATATAGAAGATGATCATGATTGTGGAAGCCTGCATCTTCAGTCCTTCATTAACCAGACAACTTCATTATCATTCACAGCTTGACAAATCACGGCTATGGTTTTGGAAATCTAATGAAGATAATTTGCTTTGGATATTGTGAATGAGGTCCCAGTTTACCCCGAAAGTGCCCCCCATCACTGACTTGAGTGCCCTCTTTGACTTATTTCGCTTCTGAAATCGGATGCCATTTGCTTCCCTTTTTCAAAAAAATTTTTTTTGTACATAGGTGAAAAAAATGAGAAAACAAAGTGGGACCTAAAAGTTGTACGACAGACATCAAGCGACTCCTCAGATTTTTATTTTTATTTTTTTTGATGATTCGGGGCCAGCGGTGAGTCAAAGCTGACGGGCCGGGCGGACCCGGACCCTTCAGACGCCTGTCACTGCCTCTGGAGGATGACTTCACTGCTTGTCACAGAGCATTTCACCTGCTACAGTCACGTCTCTCACACCACTGCTTATTCGTAAGATACTTACGAGCTAAAAAAGCAGACTCAATAATTTTGGTGAACATACTTTGCAGTGCTTTGTAAAACTGTTCGTAACTCTTCAACTTTTTATCATTTTGTCAACTTAAAATCACAAATTTCAATTTATAAACATGACAGTTTTATTCAGCTTTTTTTTAAAAATTTTTTATTCAAATACAGTTCAATAAAATCCAGGGCAGTCCTTTGTCTAATTAGTAAGCAGAGGCCTAGCTGTGTGATATAGTATAAATTGAGCTGTTCTTTGAGTTTTAGAGGTTTGTTCAACATTGGAGAACAAACAGGACCAAGAAGGTCAAGAAATCCATCGGACAGATCAGTGAAAACCTCATGAAAGAGTTAGGTTGTAAAACAATGAAATTTTAAACATTTGCCAGAAATGTTTAGAAATGCAAAACAACCAAGAGATGACTGTCCATCTTAGCTCCACATCTATGCAAGGAGAGCAGTAATAAGAAAAGCAGCAGCTCAAGAGGGATAATCTGTTGGCAAAACTATCTGTCATGAAGAGAAGTCATAAAGTTAAGAGGAAAGAGGAAAGTCTCTTGTGGAGTTTGGTTCAAGAAATTAATTGTACACAAGAATCATGAGTTCAAAGGTCATCTAACTGGATGAATGTCAAACCAAAAAGTACACAGTCAGTTCTCAAGTTGTGCTGTCCTGCATGTTTCAGATGTTTCCTGGTTCAGCTGGGATGACTGGTCCGCTACCAGACCTCAGCAGAACTTGACTAAAAGCTAAAGAGGCAATTTAGTAATTTGAATAATCTGTGCTAGAGCAGAAAACTACAAATACACTGAAGTCTGTTGGTGTAACCCGACAATTTACTTTAGCAAAACCCAATGTTTGATCAGCTAACATTGCCATCGATAGCGTCGCCAAATGCATTGGCTGAGTATTTTTTAAACACTGGAAATAAAGCCGAATGTGGAGCTTCAGGTGGAGAACGCGGCAATAAATTTATATTAAAACTGACTTGTAATAGGTCTTTATACCCCCTTAATATATGAAAATAAATGTGTGGAACTTTTCTTTAATTTAAAAGAAATGACTTCTTGGAAAAATCCTAAAATTAAAATAGCAATAATGCAAGCACAAACCGAGGAGCGTCATTAAAATTAAGGCGTCTACTTAATTTCCTTTTATGTCTTTTTAAAAGTGCTCATTTTATGCATAATACCATAATCGTATTATAAAAAGCTATTAAATAAGTACGAAATTAAAGGGTTCTTTGTGAAAAATTATAGCCGTGACCTCAAACTCCAAGGGGTTTTTTACAGTAATAACGTCTCTTTTTGGTTTTAGGAGCAATGTTTCATGCTGAGTGGAGTTCCACTGTGGGCTCTTAGAGCGCCACTTTGATGGAGGAGCCGTGATTCAGTAGCACATTTGGGTTCGAACGAAAATAAGAGAGCCCCTTTTTTGGTCGAACGAGCATGTCGGCATTGCCACACATGGCAAATGCGAGTGCAGCAGGGCTTGGCAGGGAGAGGCCCATCTCTGGGAGTGATTTCTTCCAAAGCTGGCTCTAATGAAAGCATCTTGTTTTAATCAGGGATTCTGGCTGCGATAGCTGCAGAGGGAGCTGCGAGGACTTGGCAGTCGGTTGCAATGCAGTTTGTGGCACTCATACAAAATACACAAATATTTCCACAGTAATTATGTGTCAAGTTAAACAAGCAATTGAGGACTCGAGGCTGAACGTGTCGGGGTGAGGGGGGTTGTAGGATGGGGTCGGGTGTTAGGCATACGGTGAGTTACACGGGTGCAGGGGGAGATGTGGGGGCTGAGCGAGACCCCCAACAAGACAAATTAGGCCAACAGGCTTCAGGGCTGTTGTTTTTTTTTTTTTTTTTTTTTTGGCTTCTGTAATCGCAACAGACCACAAAGTAATTGTGAATCCTCTGTGAATCGAGTGACGTCATGTGGTGCTGCCACATCTCGTTCCAGTGCAGGAAGGCAGTTCAAAGACTGGGTGGATGGCCAACGGGACTAAGTAATTGTGAGATCAGTGACTTGAGCTTTTTTGTGGTTCTCAGTTTATATCGGCACATTTGTAAATCTACATTGGCTCTGGTACATGAAATTGAAATACGAGCACCAGTCTGTGATCCCACAAAAGCTGCTGGAGAGACTGGAAATGTCTCATGAGGATCAGAAATCCTGCATATTAGCAGAGGGTAGAAAGCAGACAAGCTTCTGCATTTGTTATGTTTAGACGACAAAGGTTTGGTGTGATTTGACAAAATGTTAGAAATGTTGTCTGCGGCTCTTTCTTCGCTCCGGAGCTTAGTTCTTGTTTTCATCTCTCACGATGTGCGTTTCTTATCGGCGTAAAGGTTGTGTGGAAATTTAAAGCAAGACCAGAAATCAGACAAGAAATCCAAACTTACAGTTTTCTTGGTTGACCTCCAATAAATCTGATCTCATGGAGGGAAACGGCCTTACAGGCTGTTTTTTTTTTTTTTTTTTTTTTTAAATTTGGGCACTTTACAACCACAAACTTAAATTTACATCATTGGGATTTCATGTGACTACCAACACAACGCAGAGAGAAGTGGATGTAAGGCTTTCGAAACAGTGGTGCAGGTGGCAAAAAGACAGACATTGTTAAATTTAAACTTTCTCTCCAATCATGTAGGACACAGAAAACACATTAAAAAGGGTGTATGTAACAGAAACTAAACTTTCTTGGCTACATGCAAAATCTTGTTGTTGCTAAAAACAAACTCATAAGCCACACCATTCCTAGTGGTGGCAGCATAATGCTGAGTGGATGCTTTTGATCAGCTGGAATGTGGAAGATGGGCAGAGCTGAACACAAGGAAATTCTGCAAGAAATGTCACCTTAAATGACGTGAAACTTTAAGCAGCAGGATAATTACCCCAGACATAGAACTACAAGGCAGTGGTTTAGATCAAATTATATTCATGTGGTCTAATTCTAATTGAATCTGTGGGAAGGTTCTGTGCAAGGCTGCCAAAGTCATGCAGCTCGAACTGCAGTGAAAGGTGTTTTTACAAAATACTGACAAATAAGAACTTATTTGTGGAAAATCTATAAAAACTATGAATTCTTTACCTTCAACTTCACAATTAGGCACCACTTTCTGCTGGTCTATTAAAAAAACAAAACAAAAAAAAAACAACAACTAATAGAATACAATTAATTCTGTAGCATTATGTCACCAAATACGAAAACTCTCAACAACTGTGAATAGATTTTGAAGTTGCTCCATCTAGAAGTCAACCTAATGGTGGCTGTGCCTGCCTGTGTCAGCTTCTGCCCCGGTGTTACGCTAACACTTCCCATGACCTTCCTCCTTAACGAAAGTCTCCACTCTGAGTATCACTGGACCTGATTTAATGCTGACTGATCTGAGCCGGAAACCAAACACTTCCCAATCAGCAAAAAGAACCCCCACCCCCTACTTTACAGACTGACACCAGGCAGTGTGGCATTAAGAAATGTCCTTCCAGGTGACAGAATCTAAAAAAGCAACCTTACTAAGAACGCTCCACGTCAAGTCGATTAAATTCTGAAAATCCCAAGTAAAAATGGTTGAAATTGAAAAAGCAAGATCATGTTTTCTCCGGCGACCAGTTAACAAGCCACAGACTTATATATCTGACATTTTTGTTGTCTAAAACTTTTTTCTTAAGTTTCTTTCATGCTACATGAGGCAACATGTCTATGACAAAGCAACAACAAAAACGTTAGAAATTTCCACTTTTGCACATCCCGTCCAAAGAAAAATAGTTTCTAAGCTCTTTGGTTTGTTTAGACCCAACTTTCTAAGCCTATCTACAAAAACATTGTCTTTCTACCAAAATCAAATAAAAATGAGCCACGTATGATTTTTTTCTTTAAAATGTGTTGTGATAAGATGCTACCTGAGGGCATCGGCGTATTAAAGGTCTTTGGCTTTGCTTCAGTTTCTCAAGCGATGCGTTCTGTAACCTAGGCTTTAGACTTCCAGTCTGGGAAGATTGGTGGCTGTCTTTAAGGCCGTAAATGATCTTTCCCACGGATTCTGGGCTCCAAATTGTTTGGAGATGACCCTAGTAGATTAATCGGCACCAATAGTTACTTTCCTTAGATAATTGCTAATATCTTTCCTTCTTGGTATTGTGTTGAGAGACTGAATGTTCTGGACAGGCAAATAGCTGTAACCTCTTCTTTTATGGATGCACTTATTCTGCTGTTGATCAGCTACTTAAGCGCATTTGACTAGCAGCATTTGGCTCCTTCATTTCTATAGAAGGAGAAAAGGTTTCTCACACATACCTCTAAACACTTGGGGTCCATGGAGATCTTTTTATGACTATTTAAGGTTGTTCTGTCATTGCCAATTGTCAGAAACTGCTGTATGTTGGAAACTCTTTTCTCTTTTAAGTTACCAGCCACTTTTCGGTTGTTCAGATGGAAGATGTCTTTTTTCTACCTTTTGAACAAGGTCTTGCCATTGGGCATTGCATTTTGCTTTTGTTAAGTTCAATGACAGGTTTTCCAAGCACATTTTAGATTCAAGATAACAAGGAGGAAGTTTACAACCTGGCAATACCTGTTATTATCCCATAATGATAACAATATAATTATACACTGGAAAGCTTATTTGATTTTTCTTAGTTGTTTTTTTTTTCTTTTTACAATAAAAAATGAAGCTGAGAATGAATGAAACCATTGGTAGTTTTACAGTCATGTATTTACTGGATGAGTAAAATCACTTTTTAAAAAAAGTTTTATTTATTTTGTTAGTATCTGCTTTCTATATGTTCAAAATAATGGAATGGAATAGAAAGCAGATACTAACAAAATAAATAAAACTTTTTTAAAAAAGTGATTTTACTCATCCAGTAAATACATGACTGTAAAACTACCAACACTATCTGTAAATAAAACCTATATTACATGAGATTGTGCTTAATTTAACTCTCATATCCAGTTCACACTATATTAGCATGTTAGCAATCTGGTCTTTCCGAGGTTAAAATCCCAAAGTTATGATTAAGTTTAGACATAAATATTTCAAGCTAACTTAGTTGTAAAATATATTAACAGATAATGGTCTTACAGCAGATTTAGTAAGGTATAACAACAATATTGATAATGTTATAGCAAAATCAATGCTGCTGCCCAACATTGACAAAACGTAATGCCTATTAGTAGTAATGACCAAAAACATTTGATACAGTATTTAATAGAAAATTCTAGACATGGAGCCAAATACTGATAGTCAAATGCACTAAAGTATTTGATCAACTGCA
>NW_015116153.1:0-10535 GCF_001443285.1 Poecilia latipinna
CTCCTCCTCTCCCTCCTCCTCTGTCTCTATCTAAAAGCTCCACCATGTTCCCTGCGGTCCACCCTGTTCCCGATCCCGTCGCTCAGACCTGTTTCACCTCTGAACCTAAAGTGACCTCCTCTCTTCTGTCCTGCTCTGAATCTGAGAAAACTGAGCAAAACTCTTCTTCTCGTCCTGATACGTTCCCATCCAGCAGCGAAACGTGTTCTTCTGTCTCTTCGTCTTGCATCGGTAAAAGTCAGAACGCCTTCACTAATCTCGAGAGGATAAAAAATGTGGAAAATGAGCAGCAGAGGGTTCATGGATCGGGTTTAAAACTAGCTGAGAAGGATCCCACTAAGGTACCAGGTTTCTTGGTTATTTTACATAAATACTTTGGTTTCCTAAACATTTATTAGATAAATATAATAGTTTTGGCTTAAATCAGCCATGTGTTGTTCCTTTTTAGTTTTATATTCAATAATTTCTATTTAAAAACATTTGAAAACACAGTTTACTTCAAAATTTTAAACCACTTTAATGCCCGTTTTTTTTGAATCCCCACACTTGCATATGTATACTGGTAGTTTACCAACATTTCTGATCATGCAGTATATGATGCCTTACAGAAGTTTTACCATGTGGTGTTCATGTAGTGCACTGCAGCCTGTGATGGTGAACGCACCAGAAGAAATAATCCAAAATCAATTGTTCGCTCTGAGAGCTGTCCCTCTGGAGCTCCTAGTTACAGTAAAGAGGTACAAGTCCTAAACCTAAGTCCAAACACAGTTCAACAACACACCATTATTTCCTTCCATAAATTCTGTTTTTTTTCCACTCCCATTTGTTTTTTTCTTTCTTCTTTGTGTAAATATTAGCGAGTAGTTGGAAAGGTATCATCAGCAATAGATGCTAAAGCTCAGAAACTGGCCGTCCTTTATGAGACAGACCACAGGCCCAATGCCGCACTGGTAAGATGCATGTAAATGGTTAGAAGACTAATCCAGACTTGATACTAATGTGATTTGTGAAAAGTTGGCGTGCTAACAAATATTTCTCAACCTTAGTTTTCTGACCAGGGAATTTAAAAGCTAGGAATAGATCCCAGTTGCATGAGTGTACACATGGTTTTAACAGTCTAAACAAATGCAAGCATTTATTGCAAATGTTTACTTGCATACCTCAAAGCCCAAATTTTAACTTTCTTTTTGCAAGATAAACCACAGACGCAGTTGATCTCCATTTTGCTGAGAGCTCAAGAAGCTGCAAATATCTGAAGTTAACAGTGCAATTCTGCCTTGGACTCTGGTTTTACTACCTAGATATTCAACATTCATGCATTTTTTTGTTCTGTTTCACTGTGACTTTTCATACCCTTTCACTCTGGTTGTGTGTGTGTTTGTCAAATACGGTCTTCTGACACTAAACCTTTCTTTCAACATGTCTCCATGTATTTAAAGAATTGCAAAATACCTTCTGACCTAAAAAGTTAAGATTAAAATTATCACTAATTTTAGAATTTGTAGTGACCTGTTTCTGCCTTTGTATTTGTGTTTTTTTTATCAGCTGTGTTTCTTTACTCACTTAGTACTGATGTATATTTTAACCTTTTTAACTAATTTCCTTCAGAGTTCTTCCCCCCGCCCCCATATAGCACTTGTTTTTGACATATGAATCAGTGTTTTTAAATTTTCATTTTCTAAAGGTTTCTGGAGAAAAACGCCAAGCAACTTCTCAGGAGAGCATTTTTCTTACTTCTTCACCTTTGCCTGGTCTTTTCCCCCCTCAGTGTGTGGTGCGTAAAGATTTCCCTCCTGGACTCGGTGGCAGCGACATCTGCCACTTCTGCTCCAAACGGGTATATGTGATGGAGAGACTCAGCGCTGAAGGCTACTTCTTCCATCGCGAGTGTTTCCGCTGCGACGTCTGTAACTGCACCCTCCGTCTGGGTGGACACACGTTTGATTCACAGGAGAGTACGTCTGAGTTATAGCTGATTCTTATATCAAAATAAGGAGTATTTGTAAAAAAACAAAAAAACAAACAAAAAAAAAAAAACCTAGACTTTTTTTTTTAATAAAAATTTTTGGTTTTATTTCATTACAGAAAAGTTTTATTGCAAGATTCACTATGCCCAGCGTCAATACAGCACCAGCTGGGGCAGGTTCAGAAGAACAACGGTAAGACAGCTTTTCAAGTAACTTTTACTTCATTTTTTATGGTGATTTAAGAGCAGAAAATAAGGTGTTGGTAATATAAATATATAACATTATCAATTAAGTGCAAAATTCTTAAGATCAACCAAAACAAGTAAAATTCTTATATAGATTTACAAAGTTACTAAAGACCTTTCCACTAAACTTATTTTGCAAACATAACTGGAAATTGAGAAGGAAAAAATAAAAACTAATATTTTACTACTTTAAGTAGGGGCATGTGTGCTCATTTGCATTTTTATCTGGATTTTTCCAGGAAAACCTAAGCCACCTGAAACCCTCGTCTGTGGACAGCGGGATCTATTCAGCCACAGGCGCCATCCAACCCGCAGGTACCCTGGTTTCCTTGATTAAGCGCGGTCTGAGCTGGCCGAGGCGTGCTGGTCGGGCTGTGTGTGTGTTGCCTCAACAGCTGTTGGGAAGTGTGTGTGAGTCTGTCACAGCTGTGGGATCCCACGTCAGGAGCTACTCACAGGACTATATATTCCTGTTTGAGCTGCTGAGCCTTGGCTGTCCTCTGCTCTGCATGATGCATGAGATGTTGGGACAGATCTACCAGGAGCCCCAACTGGCTCAGCAGCAAATCTTCAACCAATGGTTTGCCTAGGAGAGGAACTAATGATGTACTTGTATGAGGCAAGAGGCCTAAAAGGTGGAGATTTACCTCTTTGTAGCCTAATCAGTTGAGATTCATTTAAGTCAAAGCTCCAATTATTACCTTCACTTACTACATTTAAAGCCTCCTCAGTTACTTAGACTTTTTGTAAACTGTAGTGATCTTAAAAACCTACCTTACTGAGACACACTGCTTCTGTTTAGTGGATAATAAATGTGGCTTTCTTGAATAGTTTTGAGCAGTCAGCATATTACCTGCAGTAGACGGCAACAGTTGCAGCTTGAATTAACTGGAAATTTAGGATTCTTGCTAAGAGCTAGAGACAATGGAAAAAGTCTCAAATGACTCATTCTCTAAAGTTTCCTATTAGTTTGAGCAAATTCTCTAACTTACTTTTATAATTTAGAATTGTATTGTGACTAAATATACAGATATGAAAAGTGAAGAGGTGAAAAATGTTGAATTATGGAGCTTGAAAATTGAGTATTTATTTTGGATGTGGGATATTTGATCCTTCCTAAAGAAAAAAATAGTGGCTAGCTTATAAACTGATGTTAGCTTGGTAGCAAATTTACATTTTTCCTCAACCTCCAAAAACTGAGGTTGCTTAGACTGTTGACTTCTGTGCTAAGATACTAACTACTTGAGACCTATCCAGGTGCTTCAAAACTTATATTAAAAACTCTGGACATAGTTAGTGCTTCGACTCTTTTGAGAGCTAGCTTAGCTTAGCTATTATAGAACCTGCTAGCCGCATGTCAAACAATAACTCCTTTGGCCTGGGTTTTCTCCCCTGCTTAATTAATATCTGATTTGTGGGCATGCTCCAGAAAACTTTCACTCCAGTGTGATTCCATAAGTTTTGGGTGATGTAGATCCAGGATGTAGATTCACCTAATTTTGTTTAGTCGGGGTTTGTAGTTGCCTAAAATTTTAGTTTTCCTGAATTATGAAATTGTAACCTGGAGCATGTCCTAATTCTTACCAAGAACATTCTATAAAGAGTGTGGTTTCTGTTTTGATTTTCAAAACTTCTGGCAATGATGTGAGAGAGCTGCTTGTTTCAATTGTCTGCTTCCTAACACTGCCCACCAGAGTTGTGCAATGGAAATGCCAAAACAGTATTTTTTTTTTCCATTATCAAATGTGAAAGCATTTTAAGTCATCAAAAGCTCTAGTATTTACATAATGTGTTATAAAGATACTTTTTAAGATTAAAGGCTCATTATTTATGGTAGGCTGTTTAGAACAATTGTTTTTTTTAGAATTTTACAAATTTATTAGCAACAACATGGTACTTTTTATTTTTTTATTGTGAACATTTAATTTGTGATTTTTTAAACTTTCTTTTTGAAGTTTCTTTTTAATTGGTACATATTAATTTCAAGTTATATTTCATATAATGCTTAATAATAATTAATGCAAACCAAAACAATGAGCCTTATCTTTAAGACAGATGTTCTCATGTAGCTAAAAAGCCTATTTGCAAAGTCTATTTTGTAATTATTTTGTTAAGTGATTAACTTTTTTTTTCAAGTGACGCACTGTAACTGATGCCGACTTTTATGTTTGGTTTATTGTTGTATATGTTTTATTGTACTAAATCTTAAAGTATTATTAATGTTTTTCTCAAAACCTTTGCACATTTTGTTTCCCTTTTTCCTTCTTTTTCCACATCTCATTTATTTTCCAATCCAAAATTTGTCTTCCAGCTTCTGTTTCACTTCATTTTGTTCAGTCTGTTTCAACTTTCCAATGCTGCACATTCTGATTGGCTGATTCCTGCCAGCTGTGAAGGTGACGATTGGCCAGATTTGGTCATAAGATCTTGTTGTACTGCTTTTGCATCGGCTGCCTTTTGTAGCTCCATCTGATTTTGTCTTTTTTTGTTTTTTGTTTTCTAACTAACCAAGATAACTAATCACAAACCATCATAAGCCTCAAGCCTGGCATGTTAAAGACTATAAATCGTATTTGTAGCATTGTGCACTGTTGAATAGAACACCAAATCTAATAATGTGCCTGTGATGAATTGCCGCAATCACTTAGCTGATGAATAAACTACTTGATGCCATTTCCTACAGTATTTCTAAATGTTTCAGCAGTGTATGTAGTTGCCATTATTTTTAAAATATTGCCAAATCGCTTTAATAAACCAAAGCGAAATAAAATGCTGCTGTGCTATCAGTGTGCTATCATAGATAAACTTGCTACACTACCATTCCCCTTCTGAAGTTAAAGTAATTTAGAACAGTTTAAATGAAAAAAAAGTGTAAAAAATTTCCTTGAGAACAGTTTGCTTATGTTGCTTGGACATAACTTAGTTTGAGATCAGTTTTAATACCACAAAACCTTCTTTTTGGAACTGTTGTTATATTTACAAGAAAACTTATTCTTGATATGAGTTTATAGACAGTAACGCGCTGTTTGACTTGTTACAGAAGTCAGAGTTGGCGTTCCTAAATTTCAAAATGTCATACTTTTACAAACTCAGTTTTCCTAATTTTTCTGTCGTTTTTAACACATTAAAAATATTTGACAATGCCACATTTCCTAGTAGCATTCTGTCCCCTCTGTTGGCATTTTGACAAACTTAGATTTGTTATAGTCCATGATACTTATCTGTTCTAGATTAAATACCAGTCCCTTAAATCAGTATTTACATTAGTTCATAAAATAAACAGAAGGCAATTTTAATACCTTGTGTGCATCTCAAGCTCCTATAACATTCATAGGGATTCTGACTTAAGGAGCTGTTTTAGTTGCATTTCCAACTTCAGGGGACAAAGAGAACGCACCATTACGCCTTTGATTAACTACCTATCCTGGTATGATTATGATTTAAGTTTGCATTTAAGCTCTGGGAGAAATTATGTATCTAAAAGTTAGCTCTGCTTTGGAAACACAGAATTGATTTCTCATCAGGTCTTTCACAGTTTTGGCCTTTTCATGTGGCTTAATCAGAAAATGTAAGAAGTGCACTATAAAAATCAGACCATTTTCCAAAGTTGTTGAACATGTCGGCACTTTTTCAGTAATTCGTTTGGTGTTGTGTTATCCTGAACAACCTTTCTAACGCTGACATTGTGCCATGCTTGTCCATGTCCTCTTTACTCCGACCATCCGTCCAAACGGCTTTTGAATATATTCCCTGCCACTCGTGTGTCAGCAGCATCCCCTTCTCTTCGGCCCATTTGACAGTAACATGTCTCCACATGTCTGTGGTTCCCTCTGTTTCAGAAGGAGACCTTCCCACTCCTGCTCCCCTCTCCAGATCTCTCTCATGTACCTCCTAGTCTTTGCTCAGGAAATAATTAGACAGCAGATTTTTTTTTCTTTTTTTTTTTTGTCTAACCCTGCCTGAAAACTCATGTTGGCGGTACGATTTCTCTCTCAGTTGTATCGTTGCAGCCTGTTGATCAATTTTTGTGTTGCCTATTATACACAAATTTTGTAAAATTGCTTAATTTATGACATTTAGAAGCTGTGTATATAACTATTGATAAATAAATGTATTTGATCGCAATATTCATTTGCAGTGTTATTTGTTACCCATCAGTTAAATTGCATTATTTCCAAAAGACCAAATATTCACAATGGGGTTCATTCACACAACTTGTTCTCGATACCAGCAAAATCAACACATTCTGTGAAGCTGTTTAATGTAAATCCTTCTTCCAGCTCTTTGAGTTGACCTAACATCACCCACACAAATCATGCTCATGATCACAGCCTTTAACAATTAACGCGTGCTTTATTTATTTATTTTTTTAAAGAGGACACAGATGCTTGAGCTTTGCAGCAACTTAAGTGGGTATAATCCTGTCCATCTTGTGACAAAATGTTACAAAATTGAAGATTTCCTAAATGCAACAGCCTGAGAAAAAGGGTGGCCGTCATGCAAAAGCTTAATTAGTATATATATATATAAAAAAAGTGTTCAGCTATAGAGTTTGACCCCAGCCAATCTGAACAGGACTGAAGTGAATCTCACCAGTATGCTTCTATCGGTTTCCTTGTGGGCTTTACTTATGGGTCTTTTCTGTCCTTTCCTCAGTTTTTTTATTTCCCCTTCATAAATAAAACGGAAAACAAAATCTAATCAAATTGAGAACACTCGGTAAACACCTCTTCGTTGACAAAACAAGGCCTTGTTGTCTAGTATCCCTATCGGGAAAATGTTTATGCCAACGTGTATTTCATTTTTTTTGCTGTGGCCGAGTGGAATCACCTCTGCAAAGATTCTGTACATTGTTGACTTCATTACTCTGTGAGTACACATGATATATATATGCATATGTGTAACTTTTTGTACACAAAACAAGTGACTCTGTAAACTAGACTCTGCAGATTGTTTTTCTGTACCTACAGTTGCTTAATAAGCCTGTGTGACTTGTAGAGAAGATGTTCATGTGTTGTGTGGATTACATAGATTGAAAGAAGTTGTGAAATCGTGGAAAAATGTTGTTAAATATATTGGAGTAACTGTGAATATATGTCGGAATGCATGCCATACATGACAAGAAGAAAGTACACCCTCTTTTAATTCTAAGTTTTTACATGAGAACATTGTAAAGCGGCGCCTGCTGTTTTGAACAGCTCTAGAATCGTCACTACGTACGACACTCTTAGGTTCACTAAAAATCCTCCTCACTACTTCTAACATTGTGTCATGTTATGAACTCTCTTAAGACCGAAGAAAAATCTTAAAATTCTCAGAATTTTACTAAAATGATGGCAGCATAAGCCGTCGGTGTTGGGATTCTTTCAGAATACAGGCCCAGATTGTTTTTATGTAGTCCTGATGTATACGACTCTCGAATTAACAGGGTGTACTGTCGTACTTTCACTCTAATTGTCAGTCCAGCAACAACTAATGTTTGTTTGGAGTCGGGAAAACTTGGTGCCCACACTCTGTAATGATTTACAGGTGAGGCAACCAGCATGCAGTCAGATCAGCTGAAAAAAGATCTAAAAAGATTCCCCGAGGATACAGAAATGGGTGTCGATGCTCTGGAGGCTTCCTGCATCGTCGGACCTAAGAAGGGAGAAGGTGCTGCAGCCAGAAGCCACGACGGCCTTAAAGGTCAGTACAGCCATTAATGTGGTCCAACATTTAACTTTGTGAAACTGAAGAAACCGTTTAAAATCCAATTTTTCTGGCCTCTCTGATGGAGAATCTTGGTTTTAATATTTATAAGTTGTTCGTGTTGAGAGTTTCTCAGCATAGCCGTTTAGTGCCAACGTCCCTAACCCTGTGTCTTTCTGTCATTTTGTCTGTGGGTTTTGAACTAATCAGGTGTTTCAACAAGTGTTTATTGTTGACTTCTCTGGGCTAAAAATGTTCTGACAAAACTGTCCCACATTTCCTTAAATCTATACGTTTCCAATTGAAGACAAATGCTTTGGCTTTAAAAAACCCTAACTGCTGGAGTAGAAGGCAAATGGCAAATATCTTTTTTTGGATTTTCTCAATCAACCGTGGTTCAGAAAATGACACATTATTAAAGAGTGGCTCTACAGTCACACAGTGGGACCTTAATTTGGGTTTTCATATATTTATTTATTGGATTATTGATCTGTTCTTGATGGGGGGTGGAAATCCTAACATTTCCTCACGGGTCATTTGATTGCATTTGGTCTGCAGGTCACTCTAACACAAAACATAATAATCGATGGAAACGAAAGATTCGAGCAAGTGAGTGTCCCTATGAATGTTTCTATTGACTCTGCCCTGCTTCTCTTTGCTTGCAAAGTTAAGCAGCTTAAACCTTTGATACCTCTGGTTTGTTACTAACCTCTATTTTATTTTATGCATTTGTTTTGCTTGATGTCTTTGTGGTTCATAGAAAGTATTTCCTTGTTTCTCTATTAACATCTGGCCGTATTATGTGGCCTGTAAAGCTGCAGCAAGTCCTGGCAGATTTTATTTATTTATTAGTCTTAGATTATACCCCCCAGTTATCCAAATTATTAAATCCTAAAGATCAATTATCAGATGGATCTACATAATGCCAGTTTACCATTTTGGATTTGAATTACTCAAACCTTATTTTCAATGATATTCCAAATTATTATGATGTTGATGTGTAAGCATATGATGTCAAAAACCACTTTAGTGATTGAAGATTAAACCAATAGTACTTTAAAAAAAAAGAAACTGTTGTGCTACATATTCAACTCTAGATGTCGCCATAGCTCAACTTTTTTTCTTTTCTTTTAGCCTTTCAGCATTAATTTGGTTAACCTTACTTTAGCTCCTATTTCAGTTTTTTTTCTTCCTTTATTACTTGATTTCATTGTTTGTGCCCTTCACCATCTTCTCTCACAAATGTCACTTTGATATAAAGTACATAACGTGTCTGGTCACTGGGGGGGAACCACAGCACCACTCTGCTCCCAATCTTTGAGAGTTCTTGTGCACGCATGTGTATGTGCATATGCTTTGTTTAAAATGGCTCACTGTAGAAGTAGAGCCAAAAACATCTCATTATTTGCTGAACTTTTGACAGTGTTATGTTTTCTGTTGTCTTTGTGCACAGCATTCCCTCTGATCTTCATCAAGCACTTCCGCTCAAAACCAGAAACTGTTCCTGAAGTTGATTCTGACATTGAGGAAATCGCCTCAGCTGAGACACGCAGTGTGGGTAGCATTTAAAAAGCTCTTCTTTTTTTTTTTTTGCATCCAGGTACTTCAATGTAGTGTCAGCGTGTGAAACAAAGCACTGGTTTTCTATGCAAGGGTTGCAATCAAAACTACTAGTAACCCTAACTCTACCCTTAAGAAAAATGTCACCTTTGAATCCGATTTAAAATCTTTGGTGGGATTTGAGGAAGACTTGTTGCAACATAAGAGCCCTCAAACATCCCTGAGCTTGTGGGATTTGCACATGAAGAATGAGAAGCAATTTCTATTGAGGGCTATAAAAAGTTTGCAAATCAGAAATATTTGTTTCAAGTAATAAAATCTAAAGGATGTATCGCCAAGTGCAGATTCAGTGACTAGAACTATACTGCATATAGTATTTACATTTTTAATTTGATCTTTAAATGAAAAATAAAAGATGAAAATGAAGAGAGTTCAGTTGTGAGGGGAGACCAAGCAGGCAGGCTGAGGAAAGGCGGTTAAGGAACAAGAAGGGAGCTGAAGGAAAAATAAAGAATAACCAAGGAAAGTTAGTAAAATTCTTATTTCACCAGACAAAACATTAGGAAGACTTTCTTCTTTACAATGTTAGCCTGAAAGTTCTTAAAACACTGAGCTAAAGGAACAGCTTATAATGAAATAAGGAAATAATCAAAAGTGGAAACAGAAACTTAAGCCATTCAAGATCATGACATAAAGTGAGCATAATTTTATTTCCTTTGGGTTTTTTTTTTTTTTTTTTTTTAGGAGCCAAAACCAAAAGCAGATGCACAGACTTCGTCTGAGGAAAGTAAGAAGAGTGATGAGCCACTGGCTGCAATAAAATCAGGTTCCAGCACATCGGCTCCTAACAGGAGGCGGCTGTTACTATCCCAGCCTGAAAAAGAGAGGCTTCTGAACTGGGAAGAGGGTCTGAATCCAGAAGAAACTCCCATTAACAGCAGCACAACAAACACTTCTCAGCTTAAAGATCAGGTGAGGATTTCACAAAATAAAGATTAAACTTGTTTCATGCTTTTAATATATATATTTCCCCCCCCCCCCCCACATATTCTTTCTCATGAACCATCTCATAAAA
>NW_015116153.1:13871-44135 GCF_001443285.1 Poecilia latipinna
AAAAAAAAAATTAAAACTTTTTCCTTGTTTTAATTAATACATTTCCCCCCCCCCCCCATATGATCCTTCAGAGATCCAGACTTAAAAATTTGAGAGAAATTAATTTCACATCATGTTGCCCACATTTTCCCTTTCCTCTGATGTTTTATCAGGTACAAGCAGAAGCAGATAAGCCTCAGTCAAACTCGAGCCAGATCGGAACAGCAAGTCGGTGCCAGACGCCAGCATCTTCTTCCTCTGCCATCCAGGTCATAGCTAATGCCTTCAGGAGGACCTTTAGTGGGAGCAGTGAACCCAGCTGCTCCAAGGCTGCTGTTATAATGTTTGTATATTTATTTATTTATTTTTTCTGGCTTTATTTCGACACCTAAAAACTTTTAACCGGAACATCATTTGAAATTTCTGTCCTTTCTGTCTTAATAGGAGACCCAGACGTAACGTTGCACGTAAACAGAGGCCCATGTCTGAAGGAGCGTCTGATTTCAGCTCACTGTTTGGCCGTGAAGACTCGGGGTCGTCGACAGCGGAGAGGAGAACAAGCATGCGTGGTGTCCAGTGGGCTTCTGTGGGGACAGATCCGTGGGGGGAGGGGCGAGACCTGCCGTCCTTGTTACAGCAGGTGTCCCTAAAAAGTCGAAGAGACTCTGAAGGCGTGCCGGACGAACTTCGTTCGAAGCCCCGTAAAAGGGTAGATTTGTTTTCATCTCTGAGGCTCAGGAAGAGGGGCCAATCGGAGAGTGAAGGGAAGGAGCAGGAAACTCAAAAGGAAATTAGGACGTTTCTGTCCAACCTGAAAAACAAAGGTGAGTCTATATTGCGCATCTGGGAAATACTCACGATGCTTCACAATTTCTGTTTTTTTTTTTTTTTTTTTTTTTACGGCCTTTTTCCAAATTGTATTAACTTAATATTTTTCCTCAAAATTCTACACACGGTTACCCCGTTGTGACAATATGGGAGAAAGTTTGAGATTTTTCCAAATGTATTGGAAATAGAAAACCAAGGAAACACGTTTACATAAGTATTCACAGCCTTTGCTTAAAATTTTGTTAATCCACCTTCGGCAGCAATTACAGCCCCAAGTATTTCTGAATCTGATACTACGAGCTTAGCTCATCTTTAGGCAGTTTTGCCCGTTCTTTTTTGCGGTGCTCCTCCTGCTGCATCAGGTCAGATGGAGACGTCTGTGCAGCCATTTTCAGATCTCTCCAGAAAAAAACACATTTTCTGATTTTTAAAATTTGTTTATTATTATTATTATTACTATATGTCTAGACTCTAGTGAGCAGAGTTTGGAAGAACTGTCTTCAAGTGGTGATGAAAGTGAAAGCCTGACGTCCACCAACAAGGTTTGTACAAATGATTCCTACATTCAGGCAGACGTCCGAATCCAGTGGATTGTGATTGAAAGGTGTTGTTGGTCATGTTGCAGCTGTCCTCAGACAGATTAAAGAAAAAGCAAGAAAAGACTGCGGCCCAGCAGGCTAAACGAGAACAACTGAAGAGGCTTCACCGAGCTCAGGTGCTCCTTTATTTCCTCTATAGAGATATTTGTGGCATTGCTTCAAAACACTCCATCTAAAGTGTGACCTTATAAAAGTGTGAATACGGCTGTTATCTGTCAGACTGTAGAGCTCTTTGTGTTGGATGAGTATTTTTTTAACACAGTGTTTATTTTGATGACTGAGTTTCAGTGAGGTGAAATGTTTCCTTTTTTCTTTTCATTTTTAGTTGTACTTGCAGTTATTTTCTCATATTTGCACGTATATGAACACTTGTAGCACCAATGTTTGCAGAAGAAAGGCAATGTACTTTTACCTTTTTTTATTTGTATTGGTAATAAAAAAAATGGCTTGTAGATGACATTACTTGACAGAATAAAAAGAAAAATTTACATATTAAGTTGTTTTTTAAACTTATGAATTGACTCTGTTAACTCACCTCTTTGCTAATTTGTGCGCATATTTCATTTCTTCCTGCTTCTATGTTTTGCTCGTAAACAAATCATTATGTTCTCATGTCAGTTTTTTTTTCTTTCTTGCTCGTATTTTCTTGAATTCTGAAGACGGACAGACACAGGAAATGCCATTTAAAAAAAAAAAAAGTGCTGGTAGAAGTGTTATTTTCTGAAAACTAAAACCATATCTCCATTATTTACCTACCTTGTTTCTAACCCTCACGCGTTTCTTTTTGTGCAGATAATCCAGAGGCAGCTGGAGGAGGTGGAAGAGAAACAGCGCGATCTAGAGGAAAAAGGAGTGAGAATAGAGAAGATCATCAGAGGAGAAGGTACTTACTTGTGCACAGATTCAGATCAGTCCCTCCTAGCTTCCTTTAAAGCCTGGCAGCTTTAAGCCATCCACCTTTAAAAAGAGGAATTCCAATCAAAGCTCTGCCTTTCTTCTCTGTAATTGCACCGCCTGCACAGTCGTCCTCAGACTGTTTAGAAGGAAGCATTCTCTCGTAACGTCTGTCTGGTTAAAAGCCTCAATGTTAGTTAATGGTTTTACTCACAGCAGACACCAAGACTTCATTACTGATTCATGTTTTCACAGTAGAGAGCTTTGTGCTTCAGTGGAGTTTTCAGTGAAGACTTGCCTTTGTGAGTGGTCAGTCTGATGTATTTCTCCCAGCAATGGCCTTGTGGAGATGGCATAGAATCACTCACACAACTCCCAAGTTGTCCCCCTTTCTTACTGTGTTTTCCTCTTAATTTCCTCCCTTCACAGATTCTCATCAGACTGACGACCATGACGAAGCCCAGCTCTATCAGTCCTGGTTCGAGCTTGTTCTGGAAAAGAATCGATTGGCACGCTACGAGTCGGAACTCATGATCTTGTAAGTGGCGGCACCGAGATCACCTGCATGTAAAAAAAAAAATATTGTACAGTTAAGATTGCTTGCCATTAAAGAGCCACAACTCTTGTATCTTAGCGCCCAGAGCCTCGCGCTGGAAGACACACAAAGCCGGCTGCAACAAGATCTAAGACGCCGAATGTCAGTTGAAGGTAAGTCCTTCATCTGACGGTTTTATGGTCAGGCACAACGAATACGCACTTAATTTTTCCTCTGTACTTATTGATGTTCTTTTAGATACAAATAAAAGCGCCTCAGAGCTGCAAAGGGAGATGGAGATCCTGGCTGAAATCATGAGGACGGTGGAGAAACGGGACATGCTAGTCTCCATATTGGAGGAGCAGAGGTTGAAGGAGATGGCGGAGGACAAGGACCTGGAAAGCCTGATGCTGTCCAGGGGCTACGAGTTTCACTGGGCTGAAGGGAGCGACACCTGGGGGAAGGAGAAGCTTGAATGATTACTGGTTGTTGATGATGTTGAGCCAACCGTGTGAATTTTTCTAGTCTGCATCTCCCTGATTTTTACAGTTTAAATCTGGATGTGGTGTAGATGCACATATTTGACAGCTGAGGACTTTTTTCAGCTTAAGAAAGCTTAATTTCATTTGTTAGTTGATGTGTTTAATTTGTCAGACTGATAACAAACAACATTCAGCTGAAAACATCTCTACCAATGAGGTTGTTTTACGTTTATCTATAACAAGATACAGAATAAACTCCTAACAATGTGGCTGCCTGGATGACTGCTTCAGGCTGCTTCCAGCCTTAAGGTTGGCCTTGCTGTAATAGGCCAACTATAAATGCATAACTTCACTGGAGACCACAAGACTTGACACTTTACTGATGTTTTTATACTTTGCACTGTGTAAATAGTTTAAAATAGATATGTTGATTTCAGAAATACCTTGTGTACAATTTACTTTTGGACACTTTGTGTGCTGCTGTGCATCCAACTGTAATTTCTTGTGAAAACATGATCCTGTTCATTTCTTTTGTGCTTGAACATTGTGAAAAAAACCCCCCCAAAAAAACAAAAACAAAACGGAATACTATTTGCACCCTGACAATGACACTACAGGTATGGCTTCTCCCTAAACGTCTGAGGTAAAGTCTCAGGGTGTGAAAGAGATGCACTACCGGATGAAACTGTCCTGCCATCCTCTAAATCAAAATCCACCAGCCAACTTTGCAGTAGGAGCTCTTGTGTCTTAAATTTATTTGCCGTTTCCCCTTCTCTATCCGCAGTGAAATTTACCGTTTTGTTCTACTGATACTCCTTCTTGTTTGCCAATGGCCTTATCACACTCTTAAAGAGCTTCAGGTCGATGTACGCATAGAAATATGAGTGATATGTTTACACTTTTAGTCCTGGAACAAGTTATGACACTGGCATTATTTCACTTTTTTTTTTTTTTTTTTTTTTTAGAAATATTTTTCATGCGCTGTGAATTAAAAGAATAATCTATATGTCATGTCTAATTAAAGTTGTGTGTCTTGTTCTTTTGCTTTGAGTGGGTCAAATGGGTGACATTTGTTCAATAAAAATACAGTTTGAATACTGTTGAAATGACTCAGTCTGTTGGTGGCAGTAATTTTATTGTGGGTGTGTAAAGTGGGGGTATGTTCTTGATTGTCTTTTGGACCATTCCCTTTGCAAAGAGCAGAGCTGCTGCGATTCTCCATCAAAAAGTGTCAGGCGAGGTACGGACTGTATATTTTGTCTAGCCTTAAATACCTTAGGTCTTCTTGAAGGATCTTTTAGAAAGTCGCAGAGGTGTGGAATCTCTTCGTTTTTTTCCTGAACATGTCATATTCATGTGGCAAGAGTATAACATCTAAAACGTGCAGTAGTAGTCTGTCCTCAGGACCAAGATTGAGAACCACTGACCTGTGTGTCTGCATCTTTTGCATTTTTGGTCAAAAAGTGAAGTTACTAGAAGTGGGTAGTTGAGTTTTTATTGTTTAAACTGTGTAACAACTATACGAGTAACTCACAAATCCAGATAGTAAGCCTAATCATTGCCTTCCTAGCATAGAACAAGGCGCTGGTTTTTACCAGGCTACGTAATTGTATTTTCACATTTCTTCTAACATTTCAACTGGCATGTTTAAATGAGTAATATAATTGATGCAATCAAAATAAGGTAGCTGCTAGCATTTTAGCTCTTTATTTGTTATAACAAAGCCTTCCTGTAGTTTTTGTTTTTATCCCAGTTACCTTTTAACCCTTTCTGACCTTTTATGTCCTTATTTCTTCTTCCTATATCCCTCTAGCGCCCCTCAGACCCCCGATATGAAGCCGGAGTGTTGACGCTCTCCTCCGGCAATGAGCAGCCTCTCTCCCGCCTCCCTGCTTCCAGCCCTCTTCCCCGGGAGAGGAGGGGCCTTCCACTCCAGCCAACCTCTGGTGTAAAAGTCTGGGATTCCGTTTCCGCTTTAGGGAGGAGACGGTGATTTTTTTATTTTTTTTTAATGACCATACTTTTTGCTCAACTTTAATTTCCACGTCAACTCGGACAGATTTCTGTCAACTGTGTCGGATTAATCTCTTGTCTCGACGATGGCTTCTTCGCCTCAGAAGTCTCCGTCTTCTCCAAAGTCCCCGACGCCCAAGTCTCCCTCCTCCAGAAAGAAAGATGACTCGTTTCTAGGAAAACTTGGTGGAACTTTGGCGAGAAGGAAAAAAGCTAAAGAAGGTAAACATTTAGCTAAAAAAAAAAACAAACAAAAAAAAACGTACCCTGCTTGTTTTTTAACAACCCTGTTTGTAAAAGTATACGTTTTTGCAACAAAAAAATGGCGAGTCTCGCAGTTTAAACCCTCACAAACTAAAGGATACTACGCAACAAAGTTTACAAAGCTTACCCAAGACTTTGAACTCGCCTCGATTTTGGAGTCAACTGCGATGAGCACCTGAAAATACAACCTGTAGCGCCTTGTGCTTGTCTTTATAGCCGCAGGCTATGTCTGTGCCCATGTATGGTAGTAAATCCTCCATTACTGTAATATGTGAGGAATGAGGCATGAGTAAACACAGGCCCGTCTCCTTACTACTGCAAGCTGAGGCCAGCAGCACCACGCCGTTTGTAGTTTTATAAATATATGTTTAGTTATCAAAAATCTGCATCTTGGCATTCTTTTAAAAATGGGTGTTTATACTCAATTTACAGAAGTATCCATATTTTATTTACATAATCACCTCTGCCTTTATTAGTCATCCCATAACATTTTTATACTATAAAATATTTACAAATATTTTTTGGTGTGCTGTTCAAAATCCTCACGATATTGAATTTATTTGTTCATATCCTGTAAACTTCATGTTACCACACGTGGGTTTTGATTTTTTATTCATTTATTATGAACTCTCTGCCTTTTAGGAAAACAATTTAGCTTTCCAAAAAGAAGGCATGTTTCACATCTTGAAGGACAAAAAGTAGCTAAGAGACAGACTTTATTTGTTTAAGCTTATATCAGATTGCTATCAACTACCTTTTATAATGAGGATGTGTATGTAGTTACCTGAATGAGACCCTAATCTTTTTGGATATCTCTGACCTGTTTCTTTTTTTTTAAAGCAAGAAGACATATTTCCATCACAGAAAATAGAAAAAAATACAGCACCCTTTTTTTTTTTAGAATTGGTATGTGACAAGCTAACTCAAAGTAGTGTGTAGCTGCTTTCTTTTCCCAGTTTTCTGTGCTTCCATAACTCTCTGACCTTTAGCATTTTGTGCATTTTCTGAATATCTGCTGTCAGGAGACATTGTCCAACTTGCTGAATATTACATGAGCTGTGAATGCAAGTTCATAACTCCACAAAAATAAAACTTTTTGCACTCTAGCATTGCAGACACTGATATTGCTGTGGTGAAATTTTTGCACATCACCGTAAACATGCCGCAGTGCTGCCATTGTGAAACATGGTGGAAGCAGCATAATGCTGTGGGAGTTATGCTGCAGCCACCACCAGCAGAGACCGAGAGAAACAAGTCGGGGTTGATGGGAAGGACTCAGCTGAATACTGAATCTGTTAAGAGGTAGAAAAAAAATACGGATTGGGTTGGGGGGGATTATTTTTACATCAAGTTTCTGTTGTTGAAAGCATTGCAGACTGAGGAGATTTCCTCTGCTTAACTACTGTACTCAGTGCAGGTAACGTGAGACGTGTTAAGTCTCTTAAAGTTGTGCATCATGCACACTTGGTGGTTTCTCAGTGGTGAGATATACTTGGAGATGAGCCTCTTGTGGTTGTGGATGTTTCCCTTTGCTTCACCTGAATTTGCAACAGTTACCAAGCGTGTTGGATTTCAAGTATAGAAAATGTGGCTAGAATATTTGAAAAAGCCTATTCTAGACATTTAGTTTTGCTATTTATATTTTTTGCGGAGTGCTGCTTTGAAACTAGAGCCTGTGGTTCAGATGTCAGTCACTGCTGAAGGCTGAAGGTTTTATCACTTTATGAAAAAAGGTCTCCTTCAGCTGGATGATTACTTTGTGTCAGTCAGGATTCTGTTGCACAGCTGAGCCCAGTATTTATTTTGCCTTTTTTTTTTTCATTGGTCATTCAAGCAATCACATTATATTCCTGCTCGTTCATATTCACTCCACACACACACACACACACACATGCACACACACATGCACACACACGCACATACTCTCTTGTATATACGCACAGAGCAGCGTGTGGGATGTCTGCAAAGTGTTTCAATGATTTGATGGAAAATGTGGGCCGGTCTCTCTTGTGCTGATGATTGAATAAATTTAAGTCCATGCGACGTTTATGGCAGTGGTTGAGTGTGCCTCGGAGAGAGGGGCCGCCGGCTGCAGCGGGCAGTAATGACTGAATGAAAGCAGAAAAAAAAAAAAAAAAGGAAAATGTTAGAGCGGAGGTAGAGGATGAGAAACAGGAGGGAAACTATACGACTGGGACTGGATGATATGAAAGAAGAGAAGGTCAGGAGGCTTTCAGAGCACGAGTGCAGCCTTGTGCATTGAACGTTGGTGCAAACCGAAAGGACAGCTCATAAATCTGAAGAAGAAATACACAATTCTTAATCCTCATTGAATATTGAGCAAATGTCAAACTTACTTCTGGGTTTAGATGTTAAACCAGAGGCGATTTTAGAGCACAGTCTGTGGACAGTGAGCTGCAGGGGAGGAAACTGGTCCTGGTGGCCAGGAGAGGATGCTTGAAACAGAGACATGGGCTGTGGAGCGTTCTGCCCTCCAGGTAGGACACGGAATCACTCACCATGCATTATTTTGTAGTCTTTTCTATTGTAGGTGACACTGGTAGCTTTATGTTATTGTAATCTTTATTCAAGCAGTTTGATGGATCCTTTCGTTTTATGTTGGAGCAAGGAGGGAGGAGCGATGCGCCGCGAACACACGCTGGGTGCATTTCAATTCCTTTCAATCTGGATTGAAATTGAATTTACACAATGCATATGCCTTTTTTTTTGTTTTTTTTTTTTTTTAAAAAGGTGACAGATTTATTTTGCAGCACTAGAGCTGATTTTAAAAAGATCGTTGTGGACGAGCTTAATGTAACAGCTGGTGAATAATATTGTGCTAATTGGCACAGTGTTGTTATACTGCAACTAGAACTTCAAGTGAGCATGTGTGTTTGTTTTTGTTTTTTTCATGTACTGAGAATTGAAGAGTTTTTCTTTTTTTATTTCAATTCAATACAGCTCTTAAAACTACAGCTATTTATAAAAAAATATGTCTTCCACCTGACCAATAGAAGTTGGATTGAGGATCATTTCTGTCTGACGTCCAGTGCGGCCTGTGCAATAAAAGTTGTCAACAACGAGGCATCTGGAGAGACTTCAGATTTTTAAAATGTTGGAAACATCTATTGTGGTTCACATTCATGTAATAGCATCACACGGTTGATTTGGAGTTCAGGGTGCACATACATAATGGGAATTCCCCATTTTATCCAAAATGTGCTCTGTTGGGTGTTGGGTTTAGGTGACTATTGTAGTACAGTGAACTCAGTAATGTTAAACAATCCAGTTTAAGATGATTTGAACTTTCTGACATTGTGCATTATCCTGCTGGAAGTAACCATCAGACATGGCTGCATTGTGGTCAGAAAGGTACGGACCCTCAGCAACCAGATTAAAGCATACTTGGCTGGTACTGACAGGGGCCCAAATGAAAATATTTTCTATACTACCATTTCCCAGAAGCTGCAGGCATTTTTTCCCCCAATCTGTTATTGTGTTATTATGGTGAGCCTGCATGAAACGTCGCCTTAGTTTTCTGATCTCGGCCAACAGGAGCAACTCCAGGTGGTCCTCTGCTGCTGTAGCTCATGTTCTTCAGGGTTCAATGTGTTGAACATTCAAAGTTATTATTCTACGTCCATTAGTTATAACAACTAGTTATTTAAGCTACTTGCTCCCCTTCTGTCATCTCAAAACCGGTCTGTCTGTTCTTCTCTGACCTCCGATATCAACGAGGTAGGGCTGGACAATAAAACAACAACAATATATATCGACTCAAGAGACACATGATCAATATCAATAGATCATACTTCCGATAGAATATTCAATATTTACTCTATAGAATATTCACCGAACTCCAATCCAGAACAGCATTCTGGGAGACGTAGGCAGAGGAAAGGCTTCAGCCTCTCAACCTCCCACAGCAAGCTAAGCAAGGTTCTCTGAAATGCTCAGAACAACCTGTCTGCCACCAACAACAAAGCCATATTTAAAATTACTTAAATCCCCCTCATGCCCCACTCTGATGCTCAGCTGAAATTTAAGCAAGTCATCTTCACCACATCTGGCCGTCTAAATGCATTGAGCTGCGGCCAGGTGGCTAGCCTTACAAGCAATTCAGCAGGGGTAACTAATTAAAGAGGCCATGGAGCGTCCATTAACAGAATATTTAATATGCCTGTGTCAAAGATTTAAATTTTGATGGGCAAAATAGGGCATACTGATTTCTATATTCATTCTTCATTACTACTCTCTGGCTAGCTGCTGGGGGACTGAACACAGGAAGTAAAAAAAAGAGAACGTTTAACTGTGAAACAATGGCAGATATCGGGACACCCTGGGGGGTAAATAGCTAGAAAATCACCGCTGAAAGGAATCTGTGAAATCTGGTTTTGAAGCAGCCGATTGATTATTGTTGAGCTGCTGTGTTACTTTTTAGGGGCCACAAGTTGCTCCTCAGTAACTTGCCTTTAAATACTTTATTGTTATCCAATGAATTGACGCCGAATGGAAGACTCATTTCAGAAGCAGCAGAAGCTTTTAAATCACCACTTTACCTAATGGGCTGCAGTATGAAAACAGTGAGTGACTGAGCAAGAACGAAAGTCTGAGAAACTGAATTATTTAAAATAACATTACTACATTATAGAAACAGCATTTGCTGTATTTCTACCTCACGTTTTAAAAATTTAAAAGTGACATCACTGACACTCGGCATACGGTGACTCTTTCCTTTTTTCAGTCCTTACATCCATTCTTTCGTGTGTAAAAATTTCAGCTTTTACACACTGAAATCGTGTTATTTTTATTTTTTTTTGCCTTTGGCATCGCAGAAGAGTATGACATCCACGTCATCTAAATTTTCTGAAATATGTCTGTGAGACCAGTCAGCTGTTGTCTTTGCTTTGAGAAACCAGAAAGTTATCAAGAAATGGATGGGATCGTGTGTTGCATATTAACATATCCAGGTAGTCAGTCTGGTTGAGCATCATCATGGTGATGTCGGGTGCTAGATTAGGCACATATCACTCTGCAAGAATATTCACGCACTCCTCTGTATGATGCGATGTGTGTGTGTGTGTATTCATGCAGATATGCGGGGTGCATGCAACCACTTGTGGGTGGTGTTGATTGGGAGGATGTTGTTCCAGTGAGGGCAGAGAAATTCGCAGGATGTTCACTTCATGCTCCTATAACACTCTCTCTCTCTCTCTCTCTCTCTGTCTCACACACACACACACACACACACACACACACACACACACACACACACACACAGCAGAAATAGATCTCCCCCAATCAAACCTCCTAAGGTATCCGACACACTGAGAAGAAAGGCGTGCTGGGCTTCTGTAGAGCCCGCTGAGAAGCAGGAAGCAGGCTCTCTGTGTTTGTCTGATGTCAAGTGGCTATTGGTGGAGCGCTGCTGCTGCTGAAGGCTGTTTATGGAATCGAGGAAACGTTTAGGGAGTTGTCCAAACTGTTGCTGAAGCACTTGAGAGATAATAATAATAAAAAAACGAATTTCTTTTTTTTTTTTTTTTTTGCCTAAAGGAGTGGTTTTCTTTGATGAAGATGTGTTTGAAGAGTTCTCCTGGATTATTTTATGATTCCTATAAAGTATAGAAAAGCATAGATGTACATGTAATTTTCAAAACAAGGATTGGAAACATATTTTACTCCCTATCCTCATTAGTCTCAAACTGTGACAAAAAGTATATCTGGTGGTACTTAAAGGAGATTTGAGCATCGATTGTTACTCTAAGTACCAAAAACCCAGTGGAAACTAAAGCAGGCGACACGGAGTTGAGAATAAATGCTTGAGGCTTCTTAGTCTATGTTTTGTGAAGTCAGCACTGGGATCTGGGAATAACATCAAACCCTACATATACCATTAATGTTCAGAAAACCGGTGGGATTTGCTCAATCTTGAATTAATGCCAAGGAGAGTGGAGAGAGGGGAAGAGATGACTCTAGGAAATGTGATTGATTCTTTCAGAACCGCTTTGCTATTCCATTATGTAATCAGATTATGACCCATAAATGCATCGGTCGTCATTGTTTATCAACTTTAACGTTTCATTTTCTGTTCGTCCCCTCACTGTTATTTGGAGGGCCCACTTTGTTTACCACGTTGCGACTGCGGTTGCACTGGGACAATACGAAACCTTCAAATAAGGCACAGACACATTGAAATACATTTTGTTTTCAAAATAAAGAGTATCAAAAGAGACATTAACCATCTGATTTTACATGATTCAGCTTTGAAAATCGCTCATTAATTTCTCTTCTTAAACTGTCTAATTAAATACGTAATGTCTTGTGAAGTGCTACGAACAAGCAGGAAACAAACCTTACCAAATTATTTAACCACATACAGGGAAAGCTTTACAAAAGTGAGTTGAGCCTCTTAATAGCATGTTTATTAACCACTTTATGCTCAAGGTTCATTAATCTGATTTGTTTTATATCCTCTTTTTCCACAGTATCCGAACTTCAGGAGGAGGGGATAAACGCCATCAACCTTCCTCTCAGTCCTTCACACTATGAGCTGGACCCTGAGGACACCATGCTGGGTAACCCACTGTCACACCCACACACACATCCACACCTGTGGACAGATGATAATAAGATGAAGATGCAGATTCAGATTAAGCATGTAGATTATTTATTACTTATGTTACTGTGCTGTTTTTTTAATAGGTTAAAATAAGTTGAATAGGGTTCCGGTTGACCGGCTTTCAAAATGTCCAAATTTTGATAATTTTTGTATGCCTGCTGTCTCGGAGTTCACAAATGGTATGACTCCAGTTAAGCACATCCATGCACTGTTGGGAGGGTATTTTATTTGTTTCAGCTTGTCCTGAAAATGCTCATTTTTGCAACAGACTACACAACATTCCCGTGGTGCTCAAGATATTCTCAGCAGTGCGTAAAAGTATCCCTAGAGCTTCAAGGGTAGACGGTACTGAGTGGAAAACACTCAAAGTTAGCCATTTGCAGAAACAGAAAGAGACGTACGCAGCAGTTTGAAAAGCAGCTGTATTTTCTACAGCCTGTGGAGACATTTCTGCTGTTCCTTCATGCCGCAGGAAAGTGAAAGCGCTTTCAATAAGGCAGAGAAGTTTGTTTTTATTGTCTTTTTAATATTTTAACCTGTTTCTCTCACGGATGGTGCTAGTTTTAGAAATGATGACAATCTTGCGGTTATCTCAGAGTTATTCTCTAGGGAATACACAAAGAAGCATTGTTTATAGTTAATTAGCTATCCACACTTGTTCTAAATTCTGATATGAGCTGCTTAAGTCTCCAATGTGAACTCTGTAAGTATTTTGTCATTCTTTTAAAGTTTTAGCTATGCATGATGCCTCTAATGTCGGTGACCAAGGCTATCAGCAGAAATACTTGAACAAATACTCTCATTGTTTGACTTGTTTTAGAACTTAAAGGAAAATAGAAATCGATTAAAATTTGTTATTGGACAGTCAAAGAACCAAAAGATCAGAAATCGACCTCGAAAGTTTGATTGGTGCATCTCCAAATATAAAATGCTTGGAGCTCTGTGATTTGACAAATAAAATGGCTTGATAAGAAAGTGAGAAACTCTTGATAGAAAATAAACAACTCATGAGCTTTTTTTTCGCTTGTGACATTTATTTATTTATCAGAGGAGAACGAAGTGCGCACCATGGTGGACCCCAACTCCAAGAACGATCGCAAACTGCAGGAGCTCATAAAGGTCTGAGTTTTTAAGCTCTGTATTAAGCTGTTTGTGAAAGTACTTGTTTTAGTTTTTTTTTTCCCCCAGAGGAACTCCAAACATGTTTCAATTTTTAATTAATATTCAATCACTTTTTGTTATCTTTGATCATTTCATCTTTACCTTTTTTTTCTTCTGATACAATTGTGGAAATTTTTTATTTTTTTTAACAGCATTACATGTATTTTACAGATAAAGAAACAAGCACAGGTGTCTGGGCATTAATGCACAGGGAAATAAAACAAATGCAGACAGATATCACGCTGTTCTGTCATTTTCCGATATGCTCAAATGTGTTTTCTTTATGGTTTAGAAATTAAAACTAAACCATAAAAAACTAAACCATCACTAAACCTGTTTTCTTTTGTGGAAGCTTCACTTCTCTTTGTGCTTGCTTTTCTAACTACTAACCCCATTATTTCAAAATTTCTTGCATAAATTATATATTTCAAATATTTACCTTTCACTTAGACATTTGCTCAAACATTTCCCCGTTTCTCTGTGATGCAGGTGTTGATCGACTGGATAAACGACGTCCTGGTGGGCGAGAGGATCATTGTGAAGGACCTGACTGAAGATCTGTATGATGGGCAGGTTCTGCAGAAGTTATTTGGTGAGAGCTTGAACCCTCACAGAATCTGGCTGGACTACTTTAATGCACCAAATCACACATTTTTCCATGTTATATTAAAGTTTGTTTTTGTATTTGTTCTCTGTCTCTAAAGATTCTGATTAATCAAATTAATAAAAATCTGTGGAGTTGTTCGGTGATGAACAATAACCCTACAACAATCCCAAAGCATAAGAAATGCAGGCAATGGAGGTTGAGTTTGGTGAAGGACTTTATAAAATAATCACAAGATTCCTCATTTTTGCCATCGACTAGCTCCAAAATTGGTTGAAGGAAGTGTGGCTGTTTGTAAAATGAAATTGCAGTGATTGCAGCCATCTGACTCCTTCAGGACTAAAACAAAATTCTTGCAAGCTGTGGAGTATTGTGTTAGAGTGGATTTCTTTCTACAACCAAAAATGAAGATATTGAGTCAATTTGTTTCTCAAGTGCTCCCGACATCATTGACATTAAAAAGACTAAATCAAACTAACCGAATACTCATTTAAGCCCATTTTAAAGCTCACCTGCAGAGTGTTATCTCATTCATTTGTGTTACAGAAAAGTTGGAAGGTGAGAAACTGAACGTCGCAGAGGTGACTCAGTCTGAGATCGCCCAGAAGCAGAAGCTGCAGACCGTTTTGGAGCGCATCAACGAATCGCTCAAGCTGTCCACCAGAAACATCCGCTGGAATGTCGACTGTAAGAAAGAAATATGACATTTTATTTGTGCTTTCATGAACTGACACTCAGCCTGTTCAGTGTCTTCTCTCAATTTCTACGTATTTCTGAGCAGTGTGTTTTTATTTGGACTGCCTGGTGTGAAGTATTACGCCACAAAAAATATAAAGATCAGAATTATTTTGATCTTATTTGGATTTGATTTATATTTGGCTTGCAACATCACCACTAGAATTAGTTTTTTTTTTTTGTTTGTTTTTTTGTTTTTTTTTCAAAATAATGCACACTTATCTAAAAATCCACAAAAAGAGTTTTCAGTTTTTATTTGCCCTGTAAATCCTTTTATTTCTGTATTTTAAGCCGTCCCCAAGGTTCTGCATCGAGCTTTGGTTTCGATTTTTGGAAGGTGTTGTAATGAATTTACCTTTAAAAAGATGACCTTGTCCAAATCTATTAGAGTATAATAAAGATCTGAGCATTTCCGGGAAACAGAAAAACAGGAAAATAACATTTTAACACACTGCTGAATTGTAGGCAAGCTTCAGTGTTGTTTTATAATTAGTAAAAAAAAACAAAAAACAAAACATAAAACCCAACTATGCAAGGCTTTAAATTCAAATATCTGAAAGATCTTTGGGTAAAATCTAGAAAATGTATGGAAATTATTTCATTTTCAAATGGAAAATCTGTACAAAGACTTAGATTTAAGCTCCTATACCACCACATGAACTCCACAATGGTCAGAACAGCCTTTTAACTCCACCAAAAAGAAAATGTAAAGGGAAAAAGAAAACTGATGAACCAATTTTCTGTTTCAGGAAGAAACTTGCAAACACAAAGAAAAGGGAAAAAAATCGATAAAGTGAGAGCAGTGCACCACAGAAGGACAGTATTAAATGCATTTCTTTCATAATAAAAATAAAATACTTTGACATTCTTACTTGTGTTTCTGCTGGAGGCTGTGTCCTTAAAGCTATTGTTGTGAGACGTCCTCAGAAATGCAAAGGAGCACAGTCAATAACATGGAATGTAATTGATTTCGCTGTCCTTTTATTTGAAGAGCTTTCTCCTAATCAATGTTGTTTTGTTTGTTTTCCTCTGATCTCTCATTTGATGTTGTAGAAACACCCTCATTCCTGAATTAGCCTGCTCAGACCCCTTACATGCGAGGACGATGTAAAGAACGCCCTTTTAACGCTCACTTTGTGACGCAGTAATGCCACTGACTTCGATCGGAAGCTTCAGACTCTTAATTGATTCTTTGATTGTTTTCTGGATTATAAACCCTATTTGCTTGCTTGTTTGTGCCTCACGAGATGAAACTAAACAGTTTGTTTGTGATGGAGCAAATCGTGCACTCAGTTTTTAAATTTTATACACAGAACGCCATGAAAAAGAGTTTGATCCCGTATGGATTTCTACTGTTTTTGTGGAGGGGGGGGAGGGTTTATGCGTCAGATCTGCCAAAAAATAAATAGCAGACACAGATAACCAGAGGAAAGGTCAACCAAGTGCATTTTTCAAAGGTTGATTTCATTTAATAAGTGGAAACTCACCTTACCCGATGTGGAAAAAAAGGTAACACTTTATTTGAAGGGGCGTGAATAAGACTGACATGACACTGTCATAAACACCTGTCATGAACATGAATAAGCCTTCATGAATATTTATGACTGTTGTCATAAAGCGTCATTCGGTAAATTATGACACTTTTAATACAAAGTTGACATTATTCAAAATGTCTTTGTTATGACAACTTGACATTAACCAAGAAATCATTACTGATATAAATTTGTTATAAAAGTATTACTGATTGCACTTTAAAAATTAGGTAACTTTATGTTATTAAAGGTAAAGTTTAAATCCTGTGGTTCTTCTTCCCATATCAGCGGTCCATGCTAAGAGCATAGTCGCCATCCTACACCTGCTGGTGGCGCTGTCACAACACTTCAGAGCGCCAATCAGATTGCCAGACCATGTTTCTATTCAAGTAGTGGTGGTTCAGGTTGGTGTCTTTTTTTTGTGTGTTTGCTAAATTGTGCACTATTTTACCATGTTTACTGAAGCTGGTGCCTTTTTATGTTAATACTCTTAGATTTTTTTTTTTTTTTAACTTAGTCTTAATTTTCAACACCTTGTTTTTTTCTTCTTCTTTTTACTTTTTCCTCTCATATTTGGCAGCACAGCTTACATAACATGTATACAATGAGTCCCTTTGTGTCTTTCAGAAGAGAGAGGGCATCCTTCAGTCCCGGCAGATCCAAGAAGAAATCACTGGTAACACAGAGTGAGTACATGTCTTTGTGTTGGCCATTCTTACACCTCACCGCACACTTCTGCACCGCTGAAAGATATTAGAGTTGGTGCTACAAAGAAACCTCCCGATAAAAACTTTTTGCAAAACACATTGTACTCTTGAAGCGCAAATAGCTCAGCCTTTGTACCTTTTCAGACAAATGTGTGGGTGGCGTTAGGTCACGTAACTCTGAACTGCCGACCACTGTTGTGTCGACACAAAACAACCAACCAGAGATAAAACGGTTTAACGGACACAAAATGTCTGATTTTTTTTGGGCACGGTGTCGCCTAAGTTTTGCCCCGACACTGAAACGTCCAGGTCTGAAAAAAAGGTACCTGTTAAGAATTTGTTGTTTGTTAATATTAAAAACAGAATTTAAAAGATTTAATACACAAAATAGAAAAAAACACAACCTTAATAGTACCATAGAAATATATCGCTATAGTATATGTTGCATTTATGACATATCATGTAAATGTTTTTTTCCATTTGTGCACACTGATGAAAAGAAAACACTGGAACATGGGAACTACGCAGATCGGTTTTATAGAAGTTTTAGCTTGCTTTAAAATAAATAACACCTATATTTAGGACTTAATAACCTAAAATAGGCTACCTAAAAAATGATCTTCTCTCGTTCAAATATAGATTTAATTTCCTGAGAATTTGAAGCTTGCACCCCCCCTCTTTCCCTGAGCCAGTGGAACAAATGTTGTGCACAGGTGAAATGACGACCATTGTATCTAAACAAGCACTGTGATGGCACCCTCAGCTGAAGAATTAGACAATTTTAACCAAGCAGAGCCTCTCTCGGACTTTTTGTCTCCCCTGTGAGGGAGTCCTGCAGCCTGACAGCAGCGACGAGGGAGATAACAGCAGGCCAACACTCGCACACACTCACATTTGGTTGTGGTGGATGTATAGACTGCTAATAACATACACACGCACACACACACACACACACACACACACACACACACACACAATGGTGGTCACAGTGGAAATGGGTTATTACCACACCACCAGGACCGTTGCCCGGACCTGCCCGCGTTTGCCATCAGAGATTACACCGTGAACATGTGTGCGTGTGATTTCTGTGTGTTTGTTTGTCTGTGCGGCTGCCATTTCTCGCTGGCCTGCCCGCTGCGATATCTTTGCCTTCGGGGACACTCATGCTGCAGTGATCCCTACCCTCCAGAACCACCTGAGCCTTTCCAACAAAAGCCTCCTCCAAAGTGCGGACGGTATAATAACAGACAAGAGGCCCTTCATTCCCACAGAAAAGCAGGATGTTCTGCACAGACATGTCTTCATTTATTGTTTTAATACCCTGCAGTATTTGAGGTGATTGCATTGTACTGTAACATGTGGCTGTTGTAACAATCCCCAGTTATTTAAACACCTAGGGTAACAATCTGTGTCCATTGTTAATCATATTATTTCGAGCTGGCTTTATTATTACTGTATTGTCATTTGTTTAACATAATCCCTCCATTCGTTGCATTCCTCGGTGATTGAACCTTAAACATTCCTGTTTATTATGAACATTCAAGTGTGAAATTCTCAATATGAAAAAAACAGCTTCTGATTTTTTTTTTCCAGGGCTTTTTCTGGCAGACATGGTAGGAATTTAATATAAATATACATATTTTAAAATTTTCCCTTTCTTGCATCCCTTTGTTATTTTGTATTTATTAATACATTTTCTTTATCCTCCTCAGAGCGCGATGCTTTTGACACCCTGTTCGACCACGCTCCAGATAAGCTGAATGTTGTCAAAAAGGTATCGAGGCTTCACGGCAGCATCGCAGATTTATCTGTCATCTCTGACACAGTCATGCAGAAGTGTGACATTTTATAATGAAACAAAGAAACCCAGTGCTCACATACAATCCTGAGCGTTATGGAACTTTTAATATTTTCAGTATCTCAATAAAGGTGGGATAGTAAATTAGAATATTGAAAACGTTGGTATTACTAGACTTTTCTGTTGTCTTAAGGTTGGAGCATCTATCCATCCTGGTCACTGTAAAAAAGTTAATGTCTATATTTTTTTTTTTACATTTTAAAATTTGTTTAAAAATGGCTGATAACTTTAAGGATGTCATTTTAGGGAAGTATTAACATTGACATTAGAAATGAGTAGGCTATATAATACCTTTTAAAGATTAACTTCCATCAAAACTCTCAAAAGTGTTTGACAGGAGACATGATTAACTTTTTGTTACATCATCGATCATTTTACTTTCATTTTCTTCGTTTGGGAACCGAGGATGGCATTGACAGAAATTTCTTCGTTCTTGCTGTTTATAAGATTTAAGCTACTTAACAGCCTGCGGTTGTTTACATGTAATCTATCACTGAAATATGAGCTGCAGGCCGACCAGTCAGAGAAACTGGCCATGGGATTGTTGTCTCCAGATGATGCATTTTCTATAGTTTCAAAAACCAATTTAATAGGATGGTTTTCTATTCATGATCGTTTCTTTGTTGTGTTCCAGACTTTGATCACTTTTGTGAACAAACACCTAAACAAGCTCAATCTAGAAGTGTCTGAACTGGACACACAGGTGAGTCTCATATTCTACCTGTTTTAACCTCACAGCTAAAATGTCATTTAAGATTCAGGAGTTGCCTTGTCCTTGTTGACCTGGGCTCAGTCCAGCTGCTTTGCATCCATCTTTATTTAAAGGGTTCTTTATCTCATCAACATGGAACCTATGTGGAAGTTCTTACTACACAAATTAGGATTTTCTTTTTCTCATGCCATACAGGAAATGAAAAGCTTTTTTTAGTTTCTTACAACCTTTGTTCCAATGAAACTCAACCTGTCCAATTGATTACTGTGATGGCAAAACTGTTGACCAGCTTCTTTAAACAATATAATTTTTCCAGTTGCATCAAATTTGTCTTCATGTATTTTTTGTGCATCTGTTTTTGTTTAGTTTGCAGATGGGGTTTATCTGGTGTTGCTGATGGGTCTGTTGGAAGGATACTTCGTACCACTCTACAACTTCTTCCTCACACCTGAGAATTTTGACCAAAAGGTGCAAAGTCTTGATTGTCTTTCTACTTCATTACCTCCAATGAGCAAGTAGAAGGCATCTAATGGATTTCTTTTTTTTTTTTAAGTATCTTATTAATTAAAGAGTCATCCAACTTGGAATGAGAACCGTTTGAAACGGAGACCACGTCTTCGGTAGGGAAGTGTGGAAAATGAATCTCACCTTAGCTGTTTGTTGTATCATTTAATGAAGTTAGAGGAAACACAGAAGTTATAAGAGGATAATAACCAGAAAACAGGTTAAGAAGTTAGGATGTAAAAATGCCTCGGTACTCTATGTGGCCGTGACAGGTTAGAGTCCTGGCCTGTTGAACTTTGAACTTTGCCGTATGTCTTCCCCTCTTTCACAACCCACTTTGCTGTCGACTGTCAAATACAATAAAAAAACGATTACAGTACTTTAGACTGAAATCTGCCAAGGGAATTACAATTTTTTTTTTTTTTTTGGCTGAACTGTATATCTGTTGCATTCCTTTTTTTTTTGGTTTACCATCATAATCTGATTTAAATGACTGAAAACATGTTTGACATGTAGAGTTACATACATGATTAAATCCTCTTTCTTTAAACTCTGATGCAGTGTCAGTTTTCACTACACTGCAGAGTGCTAACCTGTCTATTCTCAACCAATCTCTCCTGCCAGACACAAACTTGAAATCCCCCCAAAAACAACACTAACACCACTTTCTCCCTCCATCTGTATTTCGTGAAGTGTTGTCCACTCTGCTGCATTGTTACTCCTAGTTTGTTTGTTTTTTTTTTCCTTTCTGAGCTCATCTTCATCCTGACCCACAGTTTAAGCAACACTCTTAAATCAATACTCCATTTCGGAGGAGCCTTCTGTGCTCGGAGCCAAGACTCTCCTCTCAGTAGCTTGATAAATGTCGCTCGTTCTCCCCGGAGCCCATTCGGCTCAGCCGCTGGCCTTCGTAGTACTATGGTATTCTGAACAGGCAATCTGCGGACACCACAGTAGCCTTTTGTTTGGGTTTTAGCCAGCAGCCCCTGCCAAGCTGCGGAGCAGAATGGGCATCGGTGCTACAATGCACACAGCCTTTCCTGGCCCAGAAGAACAGGCAACGGCCCCACAGCATCTGTAATCTCCTATTGCACAGGGAAACAGTGGAGTGGCTCAGGGGCTCGGCTCTGTTTCCGTGTGTGTGTGTGTGTGTGTGTGTGTGTGTTCGAGGCCTATCAACGATACACCAGGGGTGGGCTGAAAAGTAGCACAAGGCATCAAGAAATCACTCCTGCTCCTCCTCACTGGATCTCTTCTTCAGGCTCTTCCTTTCTGCTTTTTTGTATTAGATGGGCTTAGGTCACGCTTTTCACACAATAAGCCTTTGTTGGGCAAAGCTTTTAGTACTTCACAGCAGGAAGGGTATAGACACACACATACTAAGAGCACACACACACAAACGATGGGCAGAGAATAGAAAACATCTTTCAACTGTTAGCCTCTTCTCCCTGATTGGTCTTCCTCTTCCCCTACAGTTTTTTTTCACTCTCTAGAGATTGCAGTAGAAGTTCTTCTCTTGGTTTCCTGAACACAACTGGATCTCTGCTCATCCGACACTGTAGGTCTGTCNGGCGTGAATAAGACTGACATGACACTGTCATAAACACCTGTCATGAACATGAATAAGCCTTCATGAATATTTATGACTGTTGTCATAAAGCGTCATTCGGTAAATTATGACACTTTTAATACAAAGTTGACATTATTCAAAATGTCTTTGTTATGACAACTTGACATTAACCAAGAAATCATTACTGATATAAATTTGTTATAAAAGTATTACTGATTGCACTTTAAAAATTAGGTAACTTTATGTTATTAAAGGTAAAGTTTAAATCCTGTGGTTCTTCTTCCCATATCAGCGGTCCATGCTAAGAGCATAGTCGCCATCCTACACCTGCTGGTGGCGCTGTCACAACACTTCAGAGCGCCAATCAGATTGCCAGACCATGTTTCTATTCAAGTAGTGGTGGTTCAGGTTGGTGTCTTTTTTTTGTGTGTTTGCTAAATTGTGCACTATTTTACCATGTTTACTGAAGCTGGTGCCTTTTTATGTTAATACTCTTAGATTTTTTTTTTTTTTTAACTTAGTCTTAATTTTCAACACCTTGTTTTTTTCTTCTTCTTTTTACTTTTTCCTCTCATATTTGGCAGCACAGCTTACATAACATGTATACAATGAGTCCCTTTGTGTCTTTCAGAAGAGAGAGGGCATCCTTCAGTCCCGGCAGATCCAAGAAGAAATCACTGGTAACACAGAGTGAGTACATGTCTTTGTGTTGGCCATTCTTACACCTCACCGCACACTTCTGCACCGCTGAAAGATATTAGAGTTGGTGCTACAAAGAAACCTCCCGATAAAAACTTTTTGCAAAACACATTGTACTCTTGAAGCGCAAATAGCTCAGCCTTTGTACCTTTTCAGACAAATGTGTGGGTGGCGTTAGGTCACGTAACTCTGAACTGCCGACCACTGTTGTGTCGACACAAAACAACCAACCAGAGATAAAACGGTTTAACGGACACAAAATGTCTGATTTTTTTTGGGCACGGTGTCGCCTAAGTTTTGCCCCGACACTGAAACGTCCAGGTCTGAAAAAAAGGTACCTGTTAAGAATTTGTTGTTTGTTAATATTAAAAACAGAATTTAAAAGATTTAATACACAAAATAGAAAAAAACACAACCTTAATAGTACCATAGAAATATATCGCTATAGTATATGTTGCATTTATGACATATCATGTAAATGTTTTTTTCCATTTGTGCACACTGATGAAAAGAAAACACTGGAACATGGGAACTACGCAGATCGGTTTTATAGAAGTTTTAGCTTGCTTTAAAATAAATAACACCTATATTTAGGACTTAATAACCTAAAATAGGCTACCTAAAAAATGATCTTCTCTCGTTCAAATATAGATTTAATTTCCTGAGAATTTGAAGCTTGCACCCCCCCTCTTTCCCTGAGCCAGTGGAACAAATGTTGTGCACAGGTGAAATGACGACCATTGTATCTAAACAAGCACTGTGATGGCACCCTCAGCTGAAGAATTAGACAATTTTAACCAAGCAGAGCCTCTCTCGGACTTTTTGTCTCCCCTGTGAGGGAGTCCTGCAGCCTGACAGCAGCGACGAGGGAGATAACAGCAGGCCAACACTCGCACACACTCACATTTGGTTGTGGTGGATGTATAGACTGCTAATAACATACACACGCACACACACACACACACACACACACACACACACACACACAATGGTGGTCACAGTGGAAATGGGTTATTACCACACCACCAGGACCGTTGCCCGGACCTGCCCGCGTTTGCCATCAGAGATTACACCGTGAACATGTGTGCGTGTGATTTCTGTGTGTTTGTTTGTCTGTGCGGCTGCCATTTCTCGCTGGCCTGCCCGCTGCGATATCTTTGCCTTCGGGGACACTCATGCTGCAGTGATCCCTACCCTCCAGAACCACCTGAGCCTTTCCAACAAAAGCCTCCTCCAAAGTGCGGACGGTATAATAACAGACAAGAGGCCCTTCATTCCCACAGAAAAGCAGGATGTTCTGCACAGACATGTCTTCATTTATTGTTTTAATACCCTGCAGTATTTGAGGTGATTGCATTGTACTGTAACATGTGGCTGTTGTAACAATCCCCAGTTATTTAAACACCTAGGGTAACAATCTGTGTCCATTGTTAATCATATTATTTCGAGCTGGCTTTATTATTACTGTATTGTCATTTGTTTAACATAATCCCTCCATTCGTTGCATTCCTCGGTGATTGAACCTTAAACATTCCTGTTTATTATGAACATTCAAGTGTGAAATTCTCAATATGAAAAAAACAGCTTCTGATTTTTTTTTTCCAGGGCTTTTTCTGGCAGACATGGTAGGAATTTAATATAAATATACATATTTTAAAATTTTCCCTTTCTTGCATCCCTTTGTTATTTTGTATTTATTAATACATTTTCTTTATCCTCCTCAGAGCGCGATGCTTTTGACACCCTGTTCGACCACGCTCCAGATAAGCTGAATGTTGTCAAAAAGGTATCGAGGCTTCACGGCAGCATCGCAGATTTATCTGTCATCTCTGACACAGTCATGCAGAAGTGTGACATTTTATAATGAAACAAAGAAACCCAGTGCTCACATACAATCCTGAGCGTTATGGAACTTTTAATATTTTCAGTATCTCAATAAAGGTGGGATAGTAAATTAGAATATTGAAAACGTTGGTATTACTAGACTTTTCTGTTGTCTTAAGGTTGGAGCATCTATCCATCCTGGTCACTGTAAAAAAGTTAATGTCTATATTTTTTTTTTTACATTTTAAAATTTGTTTAAAAATGGCTGATAACTTTAAGGATGTCATTTTAGGGAAGTATTAACATTGACATTAGAAATGAGTAGGCTATATAATACCTTTTAAAGATTAACTTCCATCAAAACTCTCAAAAGTGTTTGACAGGAGACATGATTAACTTTTTGTTACATCATCGATCATTTTACTTTCATTTTCTTCGTTTGGGAACCGAGGATGGCATTGACAGAAATTTCTTCGTTCTTGCTGTTTATAAGATTTAAGCTACTTAACAGCCTGCGGTTGTTTACATGTAATCTATCACTGAAATATGAGCTGCAGGCCGACCAGTCAGAGAAACTGGCCATGGGATTGTTGTCTCCAGATGATGCATTTTCTATAGTTTCAAAAACCAATTTAATAGGATGGTTTTCTATTCATGATCGTTTCTTTGTTGTGTTCCAGACTTTGATCACTTTTGTGAACAAACACCTAAACAAGCTCAATCTAGAAGTGTCTGAACTGGACACACAGGTGAGTCTCATATTCTACCTGTTTTAACCTCACAGCTAAAATGTCATTTAAGATTCAGGAGTTGCCTTGTCCTTGTTGACCTGGGCTCAGTCCAGCTGCTTTGCATCCATCTTTATTTAAAGGGTTCTTTATCTCATCAACATGGAACCTATGTGGAAGTTCTTACTACACAAATTAGGATTTTCTTTTTCTCATGCCATACAGGAAATGAAAAGCTTTTTTTAGTTTCTTACAACCTTTGTTCCAATGAAACTCAACCTGTCCAATTGATTACTGTGATGGCAAAACTGTTGACCAGCTTCTTTAAACAATATAATTTTTCCAGTTGCATCAAATTTGTCTTCATGTATTTTTTGTGCATCTGTTTTTGTTTAGTTTGCAGATGGGGTTTATCTGGTGTTGCTGATGGGTCTGTTGGAAGGATACTTCGTACCACTCTACAACTTCTTCCTCACACCTGAGAATTTTGACCAAAAGGTGCAAAGTCTTGATTGTCTTTCTACTTCATTACCTCCAATGAGCAAGTAGAAGGCATCTAATGGATTTCTTTTTTTTTTTAAGTATCTTATTAATTAAAGAGTCATCCAACTTGGAATGAGAACCGTTTGAAACGGAGACCACGTCTTCGGTAGGGAAGTGTGGAAAATGAATCTCACCTTAGCTGTTTGTTGTATCATTTAATGAAGTTAGAGGAAACACAGAAGTTATAAGAGGATAATAACCAGAAAACAGGTTAAGAAGTTAGGATGTAAAAATGCCTCGGTACTCTATGTGGCCGTGACAGGTTAGAGTCCTGGCCTGTTGAACTTTGAACTTTGCCGTATGTCTTCCCCTCTTTCACAACCCACTTTGCTGTCGACTGTCAAATACAATAAAAAAACGATTACAGTACTTTAGACTGAAATCTGCCAAGGGAATTACAATTTTTTTTTTTTTTTTGGCTGAACTGTATATCTGTTGCATTCCTTTTTTTTTTGGTTTACCATCATAATCTGATTTAAATGACTGAAAACATGTTTGACATGTAGAGTTACATACATGATTAAATCCTCTTTCTTTAAACTCTGATGCAGTGTCAGTTTTCACTACACTGCAGAGTGCTAACCTGTCTATTCTCAACCAATCTCTCCTGCCAGACACAAACTTGAAATCCCCCCAAAAACAACACTAACACCACTTTCTCCCTCCATCTGTATTTCGTGAAGTGTTGTCCACTCTGCTGCATTGTTACTCCTAGTTTGTTTGTTTGTTTTTTTTTTTTTCCTTTCTGAGCTCATCTTCATCCTGACCCACAGTTTAAGCAACACTCTTAAATCAATACTCCATTTCGGAGGAGCCTTCTGTGCTCGGAGCCAAGACTCTCCTCTCAGTAGCTTGATAAATGTCGCTCGTTCTCCCCGGAGCCCATTCGGCTCAGCCGCTGGCCTTCGTAGTACTATGGTATTCTGAACAGGCAATCTGCGGACACCACAGTAGCCTTTTGTTTGGGTTTTAGCCAGCAGCCCCTGCCAAGCTGCGGAGCAGAATGGGCATCGGTGCTACAATGCACACAGCCTTTCCTGGCCCAGAAGAACAGGCAACGGCCCCACAGCATCTGTAATCTCCTATTGCACAGGGAAACAGTGGAGTGGCTCAGGGGCTCGGCTCTGTTTCCGTGTGTGTGTGTGTGTGTGTGTGTGTGTGTTCGAGGCCTATCAACGATACACCAGGGGTGGGCTGAAAAGTAGCACAAGGCATCAAGAAATCACTCCTGCTCCTCCTCACTGGATCTCTTCTTCAGGCTCTTCCTTTCTGCTTTTTTGTATTAGATGGGCTTAGGTCACGCTTTTCACACAATAAGCCTTTGTTGGGCAAAGCTTTTAGTACTTCACAGCAGGAAGGGTATAGACACACACATACTAAGAGCACACACACACAAACGATGGGCAGAGAATAGAAAACATCTTTCAACTGTTAGCCTCTTCTCCCTGATTGGTCTTCCTCTTCCCCTACAGTTTTTTTTCACTCTCTAGAGATTGCAGTAGAAGTTCTTCTCTTGGTTTCCTGAACACAACTGGATCTCTGCTCATCCGACACTGTAGGTCTGTCAGCAAACCTTAGAAAATGACAGACTAAAGAAAGTATCATTCTCATGCTTCAGACATCATAATTATGACATAATTTGTCTGCACGTCACCCAGGGTTTCCCAGTCAATCTGGAAAAGGAGCTAATTTAATTTCAGCATTTTTTCATGTCCAGAAGCAAATGGAAAAAGTCAAAAATAAAGTTGAAAATATGTTTTTCCACATTTGTTTTCCTTATCTATTTTGTAAATGTTCTTTCCTCTGGTCCTCTTTTTCCTGTTCTCCTTTGTCTTCCCTCTCTCCTATTTATACGTCTTTCCCTCCTTGTTTCTTTATTGGCTTGGTTCTCTCCCTCCATCTTTGTTTCCTAATTCACTTCTGTCATGTCTTCTTATCTCAGTTTTCTGCTTTATGTTATGACCTTTTTCCTCCTTGGGTACTTCCTTCTTTTCTTCTTTGTGCCCTCAGTTTCTTACTCCTTTCCTTCCTCTGTTGTGACCTTGCTTCCTTCCTACCTTCCTCTAGTTATGTGCAGATTAATAACTATTAAACGAAGCTGAATACAACAAAGTTTTCTATTGATCATTTAATCTAAATTATAAGTTTTCCTGCAGAAGTTTTATATTTTTTTACAGTAAACCTTTGCATTTCTCTAAAAATACGATGTAAACAAAGATTTTCCCTTTTAAAATGTAAATTAGATGTAGCCACTGACAGCAATAAATGAAATCTATATATTTATACATATGTGCAAATAATAAGTGTGAGTTGCAAAGGAATCAATTTCTATTTCTCCCTGTAAATAAGTATTAAAATGAAGGCAGTTACTTACAAACTGCTGCATTTTAAACTGTGCTTAATATTTTTGAGTTCAGTTAAATCTAATTCATTAGATTTCATAACTTTTTCTACACAAATATGACTAAGTGCGAAGTAAGTGAAATAGATTTGGTGGGCTGCACAAAGTTTGCACCTAAACACATGCGAGCTCAACATTAATCAGTGAGCTATACAACTTATCATCAAACATTTATTCAGAGGGAAAATGTGTCAGACCGGCTAAATGCTGAACTTCAGCATTTAGCATAGAGTAGCTGTGAATAATTTTGAGTGGCCTCAATAAAGAATGGTAACAAAAAACTGGCAATTCAGCAAATGTAACTGATGCAGATTGACACATTTTGTATTTTTTTTTAGGATGATATTTTGAATGCTTTCATTTTAAATAAGTAAATAATTATGACCCCTAAGCTAAATCCACTAAAATAAGGTGTTGAAAGTATTCATTGTTGAGGGATTATTATATAGGCTTCTTCACCAGTGACATCATAACTGGCTACTGACTCCCCTAGCGATCTATATAGATGGAATCACTGTCTGGACCTTGGACCTTTTTTGATGCTGGTGATGGGGACATGTGAACATTAATAATTTAAGCTGCTGGCTTTTTTTCGTGCTGCTCTTAAAGGCTAAAGTACTTGCAGAGCAACAGCTGTGCATGAATAAACCCACCTGAGGTGTGTGTGTTCCCTTGCTAGAAAGTGTGACGGCATTATCTTTCTCCCCACAGGTTCACAACGTGTCGTTCTCCTTTGAGCTGATGCAGGACGGTGGCCTGGAGCGACCAAAACCCCGACCTGAGGGTGAGATGCCTGTTTGTCACTTTTATGCTTTCCACATTTGCTTTTTTTTTTTTTTAACTGTACCATGTCCTGAAAAGGAAACAATGACTGAAACAGTACTTGTCTTAACTGTAAGTAATATTTTATGCCTAAATTGGGTCAAAACATTTGATGTTAAAAGACTTTCTGTAAGTGATGTATTCCCTTTTTCATGCATCCATTCTGGCAATTTTTTTTTCTGGAAATCTAGAAAAGAAAGACATAAAATTTTTGAAACAGCCGAGCCAAAGTTCAGAACTAAATTAGAATGGAAATCTGTTCAGCTATTTGAAGAGTTCTGTGGACAAGAGATGTTCTTGCAATCTGAACTCATGGAAAGGGAAGTGGGCAGAAACAGAAATCAGGTCAAGATGTGGTCAGACCCCTACCAAGCTAAAACATTTAAAAATGAAATCAAATGTATTGCTTTAAGGTTGTGCATGCTTCTGAAACCGTGTTTTTGCTGATTTTTCCATTTAGTTATTTAATTTTTCTTTACTAACAGTTCCTTGCTTTTCAGTTGTCTTGTGCAAGCTATGCATATGCCACATTAAAAATGGAAAAAGTTTTGAAATATTTTAAAATTCTATTCATTTTTTCACATTACAAAAAACATGGACTGGATGGAATATGAATGATGGAATAGGTTTCTGGCATTTATTTGCATTTATTTCTCTGTTAATGATATTTGTCATAACCATCCAGGCTTTGCATTAAGTTTTTCTTTTTTTCTTTATGCAAAAGGAAATATTTGCCTATTTGGTTTTCAGATAACAAAAAAATGCTCATATTTGCCTAATCTTGAATTCTCTTGTCGTTTTCCTCAGACATTGTGAACTGCGACCTTAAATCAACTCTGCGTGTCCTGTATAACCTTTTCTCCAGGTACAGAAACGTGGAGTGAGCGTCACACTTCACAAGTGGGAACATGTTACAGCGACCACCACGACGTTCTTATCAGTGTTTTGTATCCTCTGTGTGTTTTTAATATGTCATTTTTTAACAAATGCATGAATCACATTCAGTCTACTAGATAAGAAATCACATAAATCTGTATCTACTTCAACTCCTGCAGAGACATGCAGCTTTTTAAATAAATAAATAAATAAATAATACAATAAAATAAAAATAAAATAAAACTTTTTGTGGAAAATTGTAGGAACGTTTTGCAGATTTAGAGCTGAAAAACATTCAGACATATTATCAAAGCTTAGGTAAGTCCATTGGTGTGTTACCCCCAAACAAATATCATGACCACGTTTCCGATTATCTTTATATTTTATCTATAAAAGCGAAAGAAAGACAAGAACGTTTATGCATATTTATTGTGCATTTTGTCACCCCTTTTCCAGCAGTAAGAAAATGTCCTCCAGGTTTGTTTATGTCCTCATAAGTGCCTTTGTTTAAACCTGTGAATACTATCAGCTTGATGATGGGAGGAATGTGCTCCAGCTGTCTTAATGCTCCAGATTTCCTTTGCAGACAAAGTAGAACGCTAAAGATTTTTGACCAAAGCTTTGCTGTACTCGCATGATTAAATACTACATATAAAGATCTTACTAAGCAGCTACTTACCTATTTGTATTTTACTCCATAAAATTTGTTTTCTTTTTTAACTGAGGTGCATAAGCACTATATATGTAACTATATATATATATATATATATAG
>NW_015116154.1:0-8910 GCF_001443285.1 Poecilia latipinna
AATTTTTGGCATTACTACTTCACATAAAAACCCTTTAAACCCTGGATTCCTGTGGGTGTAGCGTGAGAAGTTTTTAAAAAATCGCAGAAGAAGCTTTTCTAAAAGGCTCCAATCTGTGCTTTTTTTGTTTAGTTTCTAATTTCTCAAGTTTCTCAGAGGTGGAGGAAACTTAATGTGATTATTTGCTATGCATGTCGAGTCATCGGGTGTCGCCGGGCCGGGCCGGGCCGCTCATCCATTTTAATATCCCCCAGCAGTCTGAGTTGACAGTGAGCACTGCTGAACCAAACCAAAACTAAACTGAACTAATCATTGCCAATTCTCCTTGCCCTACAAGGCTCTCGCCTGGTCTAATAAAACTGCCACATTTAATTTCCGTCTGCCAAAAGGTGGCAAGTGAAGATGGAATGATAAGAGCTGATTAGTAGGAAGTGAGCCAGCTTGACAGGGATGGATTAAAGTTTGGCCGGTCAGAGGTGCAAGTGCGCAGACATCCATGGCAACGCTTTGAATGCAAATTGTTATTAACGTCGTAGCTCTCACAAAGGAGTTTTTTTATATGTCAATGTTTCAGCTGTTTAAATTCTTAGATGTATCAAAAAGTTCAAAACAGGTTTTCTAAAACATTGCAGTTTTTTCCCTTGAACTTCAGTCAGATCTTTTTACCTTCCCTTTGATTGGCACAGCCCTCCATTTCTCAAAAGCAGAACTTTATATATAGCTTCTAGCTGAAATGACAGTTCTTGAAGAATATTACTAGATACAAGGTGTTTTGATAAGATCCCAGTGGTAATGCCAATGGATATTTTTCTCCCTTTATGCTATATTTGACAGAGCTAATGTGGTTTTTCTTAGGTTGGTGTATATTTGTAGGAGGTTATGTTTTCCCCAGAAACATTCATTTCCCCTCACGGTTCCACAGCTGGGTGTGATTGTTCGTTCATTTTTGTATCAGCAGCCTCTTTCCGTGTCCCGGCTGTTTACTCCTTCATTTCCATTTCCTGTGTCTTTTACTGATTTCACACAGACTGATCTGTTTCGTCAGGGTTGGCTTTGCTCTCGGTTCTTGTTCTCAAGGCTGGATATGCTTACTTGAGTTTTCCACTTAAAGTTTCTCACCTGATAACTTTGAAGGCAGCAGAAAAAAACGTATGACCATGTAGTATGGCTAAGCACGGTTCTAGGTTGTTTGGTTTGATCTGTTCCAACCCATCCATCCATCTATCGGATATATCCAGTTATTTTCTTAGGGCCACAGAGAGCTGGTCCCCATCTCCAACAGTAATTGGTCGAGAGACGATGTACACCCTGGACAGATCACCAGTCTGTCACAGGGCAACATAGAGATTACACAAGACATACACACGCTCACATAAGGGTAATTTAGAGAGATCTATTTCCCTGATCGTCACGCTTTTGGACTGCAGCAGGAAGCCTGCATTCAGAAAGCACATGCTGAGATTTTAACCCAGAAAGCTCCCAACTTTATTTTTTATTTTGTGGATTGTTTTGAAACGAAGATGAAGCAGCTCTGCTCTTTTCTACATTAATAGTTAATAATCATGACTGATTCATATTGAAATATTTTATGCAAATGGTCTCTATAGTAACAAAAATTGCCTAAAAGGCTTGATTGTATTATTTTGACTTGCACATTGCGTGTAAGTTGTATTTGGTTGGTTGTTTTTCTGAAAAGGACTTTAGTTTCAGCTGTTGAAATACTTGAGATTCAGCAAAGTATTTAAACAGCTCTTTTTGCATATAAGCACGCTGCGTACACAAGCACGACTGACCGTGGTAAGACCCTCCTCCTGGCTCTGATTGGTTGTTTCTGGGAGCGGTGTATTTCTGCAGATGGCAGTAGGACCACTGAGAGGACATGTAGAAGCTTGGGTTTTTTTCAAAGATCATCTGGCTCATATTCTATCAGGACATAGAGACAGTTTTGACAAATAATAAAAATATTTTTATAACAGTTATTTCTAAGAAAGAAAGCTGATGCTTAAAAAAAAAAGTTACGCCTTCAAGCATTCAGCCTTCAGCTGTTCACAAATGAAGTGGAGAAAGGCTTTATTGAAGACTTGAGCAAACAAACATTTGGCCATAGTCAAGCATTATTCTTAAGGTCTTTGTTGCTGCTATTGACATTGCACAAAGTGGATAAAATAATGGTAAAAGAGAAAATACCTTGAAATTCCTCTTACAATCAAGTCCAGAGGATCTCAGTGACAGACACTGAACCAGATATGATCAAGGATGTAAATCGTTTTGGCCCTGAGTGGATTAGAGCAAATTCACCATAATTCCTATGTGTGTACCGTAAGTAATAAATTCTTGAAGTTTATGTTGCGCAATCATTTCGCAGCAAAACACAGCGGCTGCAGTAACTCATAGCCAGTCCCGTCTTGATACGACTTTTATTTTAATGAATTCATGTAAAACTAAAAAAAGACTCCATAAAATACCTCCCCTCCCTCTACATAAACGAGAAAACGTCTCCCGCTTTATTTGTTCCACCTCTGTATTTCCTTGGCTTCCTGTTTTTAAATCGGGCACATTTCAAATTATTCACTCTCATTGTGGGCTTAACCGTAAAAGTGAAAATGTAAGCGCTATGGGTCTCTGATAATGGATTGTTAAAAAAACAAGAACAGGAGGCATCAGCTGTATTTATCATAGTCGGCAGAGAAACTATGATCAGAATGGTTCTCAACAAATTATCACAATTGCTACATCATTTATGGAATATCCTCAGTTGTACGCACAAATTTCCTTGATGTCATCTTTTTTTCAAGTTTGGATGTCAAATTAAGATTTCCTGCATTAAAGTGTGCTGAAAGTAAATTGATTAAAGTTTCTAGAGAACAAAGTCCCTATTAATCTGATTTTCATCTCATTTGCTGGAGAAGAGCTAAATTTAATGTTATTTTTTCTAATGGGTTATAAATTGAAAGGCAGAGCCAGGGATTTTACTTTGCTGGCTTGTGTTTTATCTTTGTCTGATGTTATTGCTGGTTGTGTGTGTGTGTGTGTGTGTGTCAAACTCTAAACTCAGAGCTAGAGGAAAGGAAAAGAAATAAAATCAATAAAGGAGTCGCATCTAGCGCAGTGTAAACATTTCATTGTTCAGCACAGACACAACACAAAGCTCCAATTATTTACACCCCTTCTCATGTATTCTGTCTATGATGCAGAAAGAATAAAAAACTCCAAAAGAAAGATATGGCAATTTAGGAATATAAATATAAATGCTTTGTAGTTTTGCCACAGCGCTACAGAAAAATGTTCCCTCAGTTCTGCTGTATTTTATTCCCACACCCCACGACTTTTTTTTCCCCTCATCCTTCTGCATGAAAACTGTGCCTTTAATCTATATCACCTGGCTGTTTGTACATGCAGGTAACTCTCCTTCAGAGGAGTCTGAGGAGCGGGACAAGGAGCCCAGGACGTTGACTTACCCGGCGTACATCGCCAGCCTCCTGGACACGGGCGCCAAGCGCATGGCGGCCGGTGTCAGGATGGACTGCAACAGCCAGGGCCAGTGCCCGCGCTCCTGCCACCTCTGCCACATGAGTCCCAGGGCGGCACAGGGGCGGCAGCAGTCTGAACCCGTCCTCCTGAAAATCACCAAAGCTGCTCCCATCTATGAATTAGTGTCCAACAACGAAACCTATCAGGTTTGTGGAATGTTTTCTTTTTTTTTCCTGATTTTTCTCAGTGCCATACTTTGAACGTTCAAAAGACCTATTTTTGCACAACTTTTATTTTTCCACTAAGTTCATATTTATCCTCCCCAGAAATTGATTTGTGTTTCCAGAGTTGAAGAAAAATTGCCCTCACGGTCTCCTACTTCTGTCAAATTGTTGTATTTTGCACTTTGATGTGCAAAGGCTTTTCCACGCCTTCGAATCTGAGCTGGAACTTTATGCCTAAAGACAGCATTTAATAATCCAGGCATGAGGACGGCTGCATGATCATTAAAACCACACTGAGTCCATCAGCTGGCTCCCCGCTATGCAGCCTTCTATGTGCATAACAGTATGTGTGACATCCCAGACCTTAAGCCCTCATTAGGAAACACAAAGAACCTACCAGGGAAGCATTTCTCTTTCAGTTTCACACCTTGCTCTTTGGAAAGCATGCCATGCCGCGGGGCTGCCGGGCTGTTCTGTGACTTATTTGATTCCATCAATATTGTACGTCGAAAAAGCTTCTGCTCCTGCAGGATGAAGAAGCGGTCGATATCGGGGCTGTACATGTCTGAGAGCCTTTATCGCCAAGCTCAGTCGGACAGACACAGCTGCTATTGATGGAAACTTCTGAAATTATTGGTGTAGACACTCACCAAGACAAAACACAACAGCTCCAATTTGATTGAATATTTCTGTATGTTTAGTTGTTTTTTTTTCTTTTACTGCCCATTACAGCACAATTTATAAAAAAAGGTGTAATTTGTTCCTAAATTAGTCACGTATTTACACACGATTTTTAGTAAGTGGGCTTCAAATTTGCTCTTGCAAGTCACCTGCTACGCTTTTTTCAACTCAAGTAAACTTTTGACTCCAACAAAGTTGTTGCATATTTCTGTTTGCATTGCCCCACAAAGGTATTCGTACATTTTCACATTGCAGCCGAAAACTTAAATTAATTTTCTTGTGATCGAGCAACACCAGGTACTGCACTCCCCTTCTGTTTGACACACCCAAATAAAATCCAATGAAATCCTGCTGCTTTTATTTCAAGACCTGAAATGTATGTTGAAATTTCTGCTTTCCCTGCAGTCTGACAGAGCTGCAAGGAAAGACAATTGGGCCGAGCGTTCAGTCTCTAGATGTGCAAAGCCGGTCGAGACACTCGGCGTAAGACTTTGTAGAAATGCAGTTTTACAAATTGTTAACTCAGCGGGAATGAAAGACAAATTCACAGCCCGCTTTTTAGATAATTTACTTTAAATAATGAAAACAATTTATTCTTTTTTCTCATATGAGTATAAACGTCTGTAAATCAGAGCTCAACTGAGATATGCCACTATGCATAAACTGTGTTTACAGTGATAATAAATTTGTTGAAATGACCAATTAACAGGACGTTTAAGTTGCTCTCTCGTCCCAACTCCAGCTATCTCGGCTACAGTATGTCTCACAGCCTTGGAATCTGCACATTACCCATAAAACCTAACGATAAACAACCATATATGTCTGGCATATATTAGTAATTGCTATTAAAATTAAGGCTGTGTTTGCCTCGCCTCTAATCCTCGGCTTTCTCGTCCTTGCAGGCTCTCCAGGACGCGATGATGAGCATGCTGTGGTGCTCAGGCAAAGGCGACGTTATTGATGACTGGTGTCGATGTGATTCCAGCGCGTTTGGTACAGATGGACTGCCCACCTGTGCCCCGCTTCCTCAACCCATGTTAGTGAAACAACATTACCTTACCTTTCAACCCACTCGGAAGGGATGTGAGAAATGCCATCTGTCATTTTACCAGCAGAAATCAATCTCCTTCCGGCGCGGACTCGAGCAATGTGCCATCAGCCTCTGTGGATACTCAATATTTAATTGCGCCCAAACGTCACAACGATCAATGGTTTATTCCTCCTGTCCGCTGAGGGTGTTGCTATTCAATTAAACAAACTGGTGTATATCGATTGGCTGCCAGGGCAACCCGTGTATACAAAATTCTTGGTGCTTCGTACGGCAGCGCCGAACGTCCACTCTAGAGCGAATCAGACGTTGGGAGACAAACAGCCCGACTTTCTCCTCCAACAGCAGTGTTTGTGATCGTGTTTTTATTTAGCTCGCAGGTGTGTGAATCAGGAAGGGTGATGTTGGCTGTCAGTTGCGGTAAAAGGTCTCCACGTTGACAGGACGCTTCACGGCGGCGCCCGTTCTCCGTCTTTGTCCCTCTGTTACCAGGCTGAAGCTGTCTTACACCTACGAGCCCAGCAGCTCATTGGTCATCATGGAGTGGAACCACACGGAGCCACCAATCGGCATACGCATCGTCGACTACCTCATCAGCCAGGAGAAGGTGACGGAGAGGACGGACCACTCTAAACTTGAGACAGGTACGTCGCTTTAGAGCGGCCATAAATAAAAGTCACCGGCGGAAAGATTGTGAGGTATATTCACATTTCCATGGACGCAGTGAGAGTTATTTATGGGACATGAATCGTGAAATCCGTCAGAAATCGCCACCATTATTTGCTGTAGCACAGGGGTTTCAATACAATGATCCATTTCTACACTCGCTCCTACAAAATAAAATCCATCTACAGCCACAAAACCTACAGAAGCCAACCTCTTTATCCACCAGGTGTTTTGATAGAAAATTTAATTAAAAATTAAAAGTTACTTTTTAACGTGGATCATTTTGTTTTCATTCAATAAATACATTTTCATTAACAGATGGATATGTCTATGCATCTTCAGTTATGCTGATAATGACAAAATAAAAATAGTGTTTGTCGTAACACATCTTGTGACAGTTAATAATATTTCATGACCCCTGGAAAAAAAAATAGGGATATACGACATTTTTTTATACACACAAACCATGTTGTATTTTGGTATTAAAGTTCCAAAATAAAATGTACTTAACTGTTCCATAATTGAGAAAAGAAAAAATAGGAACATGTATTGCTTTCATAAAGACCTGAATATGCCCTTTGTTTTTGTTTTTTTATAGAAAAACAAAGAAAAGCCTGCTTGAAAAAATGAAATGACATAATTTCCAACTAAATGACATAATACTAGTAATGGAAATCTATAGATAGATAGATAGATAGATAGATAGATAGTGAAATGTGAATATGTCACTTTTAAGTCCAAAGTGACTGTCTATCTATCTCTGCTAAAACTAACCTCTGTTTTTTCAAATATTTCTTCTTTCTGAATCACTTCATTTTCGAGTGGTTAAAGAGCGACGGGTTACAGAGCTCTGTTTCAGGCCCTGCTTTAGATTGTTATTTTGAAGGCTGCCACAAGATGGTGTACATCAGTAATAAAGAAAAATAGCATACAGTAAGTACAGGAGTTCACCTCAGTAACATTTTTTTGAAAGATATTCACACATTTATTTTTTGTATATATTTGCTGTTAGTGTCTGGAATAATTATCTTGATTTTATTTATTTATTTATTTTTTATTCTTTTTGGATGGGTTGAGGAACGGCAACATAACAGATCTGTGGCCAACAATGAAATTCCACCTAATTTGAAACAAATGTGTTACGATTATTACTATAAAAACAATCCAAATTTCTCTTTTAATGGGGTACATGTACTTTCTTGCTCATTTATATGGATTTACCTATTGAGGGGTTTTTTTCCCCTCGTGTTTTCACTGAAAACAGGAAGCTATATGGCGAGCCAGTGAACCAGCAGGAGGGTGTGTAACTACCCATGACAGAGAGCAGAGATACTTGGCCGACCCTAAATGAGCAGAAACTGGCAAAACAGGGACAGTTTATTTTAGCCATAATGATCCTATCCATAATGCACACTGCTGCAGTTCCCCTTGAGTACCAGAGTTTGTTGTAGCGTAATGAGAGAATAAACTGTACGTGTCAGATCCGTGAGGATTATTAATCAATAACGCTGCTTCAGAACGCAGAGAAAGGAAAATCGCACGCTGTATTAGAGGAAAATCTAAGAAAATAAAGGAACGGTTTAGCAGTAAAGGTCCCAAGGACCTCTACTTTCTTTAAGATGAAAACTTAAAACAATAAAGAAATGCCTCATGTCATATTGACTTATTTGTATTATGAATAATTAAGGCAGTATTTGATTAATGCAACATATTTGCACTGAAAAGCCTATATCTCTTTTAGATTTGAATATCTTCTGTTAAATACAGTTCCATCTTCTCCTTTCTACACATCTAAAACTGTAACAAAACATAATTTGATCTCCCGCTCAGGCTTGCTGCAACATATCGTCTTTGGGCTTTAAGAAATTGTGTTGTCAAAAGTTGAATGACAATACAATTCCACTGACACTCCATGCAGACGCTCTTAATTATCATCTTATCATTTAAGCTAGTAAAACTTCAACCACTTGGGAGTAAGGAACAAAATAGGCATAGCAGGAAAAGTAGCGCCGGGTTTCCATTATGATGTAAACCCTACATCACAATTTACGCACAATATACAAAACTTGTGCAAATCACAAGCAATCGGACCTGGTATTTCGCACATATGTTTTGTTTCCCGGTGTTTAGTCTCACATTTGCAGAGACGTCAACAAACACGGCGAGAAAAGAAAAAGCATGACGCTAGTTTTTTAAGTACGAAGAATTTACTTCAGATATCCTTATGTATAAATCTGTTTGTATTAATATACAATTGAAATTTGGCAGCATATGTGTGAGAGGAGAGCATCAAATACCATCATTTTTTCCTTTTAAACTGTAAGCATTTTTTTATTATTATTTGTGACATTATTGGAATCTCTTAATGCTAAATTGGACGGGGTGACGGCGCTTAGAATCGAGTTGTACATAAATATGTAGCGGTTATCCATATATCCAGGGGTGAAAGTACGCGGGAACGGTCGGGTACTGCGTACCCCTAAAAGATTTAGCGGGGGTAAGCAGTACCTGCAAGAGGGGGGAGCGGCTGTCTGCTGTAAAGAATCGGTGGGTTCACTGTGCAGCCACTAATCAGCCGTGACTGATTAGTTTTTCCAGAACAATCTAAGACACGACTTAATCAGTTAATAAATAGCTTTTTTCCCATTTCATAGCTGTTCGTTCTTTGCTAGAGCAGCCGTGCAATACGTCGATCTCGGCGGTAGGAGACAAACTGAACACCGCCAGGAGGCTGAGACCAGCACGTCCTCCTCTGACTCTTTATCAAAATGTTCGTAACTTTATTAAAGAACAATAAAAAAAAATCAACAAGGTGTTCAC
>NW_015116154.1:12346-13102 GCF_001443285.1 Poecilia latipinna
TTAATGACCCAACAAAAATAATAATCTCAGTAATTATTGTTTCTACAAGGTGTTGTGCAAATCTGTGCGTTTCGGTTCCATTACCAAAATAACTAGCAGAGCAGGAGTTTAACATTAACTAGTCAACCACCACTGTGAGAGGTTTATTAATGATCGCAAAATAAATATCAAGCCTGAAAACCTGATATCATAATGGACTGAATGTTATATTTTTAGCATAATCTCTGGTCGGCTTGTGGAGCGCAGGAGGTTGCCATGGTAACGGGTGTGCTTAAATGACAGAGAGAGACGGAGAACAAAAAGGTGCGAGTGGCTTACCTGTTGATCACCTGTTCAGGTTATTTTCCCTTTGTTTACCTTTGCCTTGGTGCATCACAGCCACCACAGTTTCTGAGCATTCAATAAACGACAAACTTGGACTAATTACCTCGTTCTTTGTGAGTATCACGTCATTTACAACAAACATCAAACACGGTAAACATGTTTAATTAAGTATTTAACAAATAAATGGCTTCTACCGTGATAATTATGTGAAATTAAATTAATTGTCTAATATTTTTTTTAAAAATAGTTTGGGCTTTTCGCTGGAGATAGGCACCAGCAACCCTCCCGACCTCACTAAGGGACAATGGTGTAAAGAAAATATGGATGGACGGATGGATATTTTTGTGGCGATATTATTAGTGCTATTATTATTAAAAAACAATTGCAATAATAACAATATTAAATTATAATAACTTTAAGTTATTATAATTT
>NW_015116154.1:16888-44108 GCF_001443285.1 Poecilia latipinna
AATTGTGTGTATATATATATATATATATATATATATATGACTCTTTTGTCATAGAACCCGCAAGAATTTAAAACTGCTTTCACCCCTGCATATATCCATAATGTCATTATCGATAAAGATTTGTCTTTCAAATAGTAATCAAAAATGTGGATTGAAGCCAGTGTGGCGTACAGCGTTCTTAATGCAGCAAAACAAAAAGTGTTGTCAGGGTATTTTTACTCTCCTTGTTTGGCCAGAATCTGAGAGTCTCTTCACAAATGGCACAGCTGCCAGCAGTAGCTGGAGACTGCAGTCAGGAATATAAAATACCTCAAACCATTTGCAGAACAGTAGAGACTAAATGAATCAAGACGTAATTAAAACAAAAGACTGATTCTTTTAATCGTTCTTTGGTGACGGCGCTTCCTTTAAGTGATTCGAAAGATAAATCGCAGATTAGACTGCAGAGTGTCGGTTCATGTAAATATCCGCTTGGGTGATAAATGTAGTTTATTAAACAAATAGGTTTTATGAATCCTCTAAATGAGTAGATGAAACAAAGCTTCTTCTTTTTTTTTTTTTTCTTTTTTTTACACAGAGATTCTTTACAGTGAAATGGATTTCAGAATCTATTTGTAATGAAAGAAATGCTCTGACGTTTATCATATACCAGCAAGTTCTGCCCTCGTTGTGCACAACCGGACATTTAGAAATAAACAAACACATATTGACGCAGCCGGCCGAGTTGAATTGCTGCTCTCTTTGCCATGTCGGTAATTAATCTTTACTTTTAGAAAATCGGCTTTCTTTTCATTCCTTCGCTTTGTAATTCATGCATATAGAAGGAAAGCCCAGAAACGGTGAAACATTTGTCATCTAAGTGATTTGTTTTGAGTTCTAGAGGGCCTCTGGATCCAAAAGAGCAGAGGGAGGGGTGTTTTGATGAGTAAGTATGAAATATCATTTTTAATGCAAATATGACCTTTAGTTTGATGGGAAGTTTTGGAACTGAATTTTTTCTTCTTTTTTTTTTGTGCCCTTTGAATAAATTGTGTGTGTCAGCTCACTATTACTCTGCGTTTGGTTGCCTGATAATACAAATGTTTTTCTTTGCCCGCCCCCCATCCTCTAATCTCTGTTGTCTGAATGATAAACACTGAGATGAAAGCAGCAGATGGTCTAGGTTCAAGCTGTTGTTCCCTGATATAATGTTCAATTCAAGTCAAAAGGAATCCTTTCTGGGCCATAAAGAGTATTTTGTGTGCAAAATGATTTACATTGACCAACATTAATGTGTACTACCGATCATGAATGTTTGACCTCTAAATGTCCAGCCTGCAGAATGTTTTAAAAACGACTGCAAAGGTGAACTCGGTGGCTTTCGGATAATAATAATAATAATAATAATAATAATAATAATAATAATAATACAATTGTCAAGAGTGAGTACAGAAAAAGTCAGAATATTTTCCATTCAGTCCATCATGACCTGGTCTACCTAACTTCAGAGGTAAATCATTTTGCTGATTAACGCATTGACCACTATTGAAGTTACATCTCTAGTCCTAAATCAATGACTGTGATTATTTAATGACAGAAAAATAAACATATGGGGGTGCTGTGGTGGCACTGGGGGTAGAGCACAACCCACGTAAGGAGGTTTTAGTCCTCGACACGGCCGTCACGGGTTCAATTCCCGGCCTGACGACCTTTGCCTCATGTCTTCCTCCCTCTCTCATTACCAACTTTCCTGTCTCATTTTCTCACATAAAGGCCAGTAGAGCCAACAAAACTTTAACAAAGACATACTCACAGTTTTAGGATACATTCAAATTACTTATTATAATTTCTACTCTGTTCTCTGAAAGCATCAAAAGATTCACAGAAAATCCTTCGAAAAATTGAGTTAAAAGACTAGGGCAAAAACAGTTACTATTGCTGCAAAATGTTTCCATCATATACAAATCTATGATGTTCCCTAAGCACCTAAGAAGTTTTTGCCATCTATGTGAAAAACAAAAAACTAAATTTCCATTTTTGACTGGACGAGGGTTAGGGTTAGGGGATTCCTTTAGATGTTGGGTGATCAAGCATCACCACAGCATGTTATACTATCCAAATGGAAGGATGTTAACTCCTGGACCGCTATCCCCAAAAGTCAGAGGCGGTGTTAGTGCTGGTTAAAAAAAACAAAAGTGTATATGTGCGTTATTAGTGTGTGGATATTTATCTGTTATTCAGGGGATCTATAATTTCACCAGGAAGAAAAAAACAGACTGTAGTACTTTTTTATAAGTCATGATGCTCATCTGACTGCTTTGCTGTGGGTCTAAAGTATATTATATACGTCCTCACTAAGTTAACCGGGTCTGCAATCCTCAGGATCCGCACTTTCTCCACTTCAAACTTATAAAGTGCATACAACGATTACCAAACGCCTGAACCGAGAAGTCAGTGAGATTTAATTCTTTCCTGAATGGCTCATAGTTTATGCATCCTTAGAAAATTTTTTTTCTAATAATGTTGTATTTTCATACTTTACACAAAATATAACATACCAGATAAATACTCATGTAAGTGCAACTGAGCTTTTCTACTTTAGACTTGTTTGTGTATTGGTTAGATACACAGCTTTCCTGTTAGGAACAGGAACAATTTTAAATGACTTTATAGCCATTACTCGCCCTGGACATTGGCATTCTCGCGTCTTAACTATCAGAGGAAATTTACAAGCAAACTGTTTGTTGAACCATTGCTTGGAATTTTTTTTGTTGGTGATGCATTTTATCAAACCTGACATGTTTAGTGAGTTATTTACTTCACGAAAAGCATAACGGAGCTAAAACAGCTGACTCTGAAAGCTCTTTATGCTGTTTAAGCATTCTTTTTATAGAAATGTACCCCACCGTCTCAAAGTACGTTTTACCTCTGAAGTCCTTACTTATTGGTCTGCAGCGATTTGCTTCTTCCCCTGTTTCTGGCTCCATAGATCTTTATTCTGAAGATGCATTTGGCAGTGTGGCTCATTTGAAATCGAAGATCCTCAAGTTGCTTAAGTTCTGTTTTCTGTCCGTCAATAAGTTGTTATACCTTAATGAAATGTGCTGTCCAAAATCGAAGAGAGGGTAACGATTTGCGTCGGTGCAAACGAGTCTTAAAAATCGGCTCGTTCACTTCGCTGCTCGGTGTCCAGACGCTTTCCTCTTCTAGAGAAGATGCATCTAGCCTCACGAGAAAAGCTACACTCCCTAAACCATTTGGAAGCCATCACCTCCTCCTTCACACCCAATACACAGGGATATAATGCACAGGCTTGGAGAATTACACAGTTTAACAAAATACCATTCCATAGCTTCGGGGTGTCGAGGTTGTCAAAACTTTTAACAGCTCCCTCTCACTGCCATTTGGAGTATGTGATGTGTGAAATTGCACAGCGCAGCTCTAATTGCGCTGAGCGAAAGCTGTCCACGTCTGGTTTGCATGGCTCAGCTGTATTTTCAAACTGGATAGCAAAACAAAAATAAACGTACAGCAGAAAACTTTACAACAACTTTTTATTTATACATTGATTTATTTTTTTATTTTTAATTATTATTATTTTGCTAATGAGTAATTGTAAGACGGCGCGCTCTGGTGTGTACGGCGTGTTAAGCAACAGTAAAGACAAGAAGGAGAACCGAGAGATGGGAGCGGCGTTCGAAAGAGATGGAAAGACCCGCAAAGCCCGCCGCACGCAACGGTTTTGATTTCAGCTGTTTTCTGTCATCTAACAGAATTGGTTTCGCATGAGGCAGTGCTCAGTTCTTTGCAGATAATCCTCTCTGGCTGCCTCTCTTTCTCCTTCCCTCGTATTCCTACCTTTCTATTCCACCGCTTTTCTCAACCCGATGTTCTTACCTCAAGCAAGTTATCTTGTTTCATACAGATTCATTTTCATTTAACCGTTCCTCTCTTCTTTTTTTTAAGGTTCCTTGACAGAAAAAAAAAACTTCTTCTTTCTTACCTTTTTTTGTATACTTGTCTATTTTCCGAAAAAAAACGATCAAGTTAAGGTGAATCATCGGTTAAACCGGATACCAAATGGATGAAGTGTACACCCAGCTTGCCCACATATAATCATGTCTACTTGAAGCTGCCGTACATGGCGCTCATTAGAAGCTCTCATGCTATTAGAAACCTCCATTTCCAGGGTACAGGCTACACTTACGGTGAGTTTTTGCAGCGCGAAAGAGCAAGAACTATGATTGATGCGTCGCGGTATCTCTCTGTCGTCTTTAATGATGCTTTAACAGGCATTGTTGTAGCTGTGCGGTGTGCTGATACAGATTAAATGGAATCCCCAATGAAGATGGGTGACAGAGAAAATCCGTCAGCGGGAATAGATGGACTTGTGTTTAACAATCACTCGCCAGCTTCCCTCTGGTGAATGTGATCAGCTTTGAATTTTAATGCTGGAATACCTAGGGAATAAAAAAAATCAAGCAGTTTATGAGATCGGTGTTCTGTCGTCTTTTGATGTTTTAGAATTTCATTAAAGGAATAAAAAAGAATTTTGAATTAACACATTGAAATGTGTTTCAAGGTTTCTCGTCATATGAAAGGTGTTCAGATAAATATCAGTGATTCGGAACAGTCAAACACACCATTTGTAATCCCTTTTTTTTTATTAAAATCAAATTTAAGCAATGTCTCAAAGAGGCTTGTTTTGATTGATTATGTCAACAAGTGGTTTGGATTTCAGTCAAGCTATTGGTCAATGACTTGGAATTTATTTTTCAGGTCTGGAGAATTATGCAAACATAATGTTTATAGAGACTTTGCTCCCTTTGCCATTTTCTAAATGATATATGTTGAAAATAAACAATCTCCTATGAGAGCCTTTTTGTTTTATTTTTTATTTTTTTTAACTGTTATTAGACTTTTTTTATTTTCACAATGCCAATTCAACATTTTAGTGCATGGAATTGCCCAATTCCTTTTCTTAAAATTAAATAAAGTCTATGCTGGAAAGGATTGCACGGTGGAGCAGTTGGTAGAGCTGTTGCCTTGCAGCAAGAAGGTTCTGGGTTCGATTCCCGGCCTGGGGTCTTTCTGCATGGAGTTTGCATGTTCTCCCTGTGCATGGTGGGATCTCTCGGGGTACTCCGGCTTCCTCCCACAGTCCAAAGACATGACTGTCAGGTTTGTTTCTCTAAATTCTCCCCAGGTGTGAGTGTGTGTGTGCTGCTGACAGGTTGTTTGTCCTGTCTGTCTCTGTGTTGCCCTGCTGACTGGCGACCTGTCCAGGATGACCCCACCTCTCTCCCGTTGACAGCTGGAGATGGGCACCAGCAACCCTCCTGACCCCAATGGGATAAGGGTGTAAGAAAATGGATGGATAGATATGCTGGAAAGCTTTACAGCTCAGTAAAATGCAGCATTATATTAATTAATCCATCTACCTATCATATGTTCTCCTTCTTGCCCATGCAGAGGGATTCACAACTCTAGGAGTTTGAGGTGGGGAAAGTCTAGAAATTAGTTTTGTGTTGGAATCTGATAACCGTTACTCTCTCAGGCTCTAAATCTCACATAATCCATTTGACTTCATTCTTACTTCTTTTAGACTAACGGTTTTTGATGTTGTACTCGCATCTTGATTTTTGGCGCTGTTACGGCTCATTGTTGTTCTTGAAGTGGCTGATTGTGACGGTGCTTAAGGGTTGTTGCACCACAAAGCATTTAAACCATGCATACACCATATAACGCTTTACACGTTCCCATTCTGCTCTGTCTGTTAGTTTAAGCCAACGCTTTCTCTTCTACACAAAAACATCCAAATTGTGTTGCCCGCACCTCTCCCTCCCTCCAGAACAAGAACATTGACAAACAAACAAACACTGTTTCTCTGCCACCTTATCATAATCTCCAAGCAGAAACAACCCTTGAGCCTTTATACTCCGGAAAGTTGCACGTTTTATTTAAATCTTATTCCAGATTGTGAAGAAATACCCTTATAACAACGGGGAACTTACAGAGTAGTCCAGATCCATTCATTTAATTTAACCTATCTGTCCCTCAATGGATAAATCCAATGCACACTTGTTTCTTTTCTTACAATTTGAGTTGTTTTTGCAGGTTCATTATTTAAATGGATAGTTTATTGGTGTTTGTGTCTAAAAATAAACAATGAGTAAATATGTATCCCTAATAAAGACATATTAGGGATGAATGGAGAAAACAGACAGAAAAACTCCCAATATTCAGTTGATTAAATAAAATAAATCTACAAATATCTAAATCAAGGGCAAATTAAGGGCTTGTTACCATGTTACACATCAGCACCGGGAAAAACACGGCTTTATGACAAACCCAGGATATTGTTTCATTGTGCAGAATGAATTATTTGTTTCCACACTGCTGCCATGACTCCTGGAAAATGTTTGATCTTCCTCGAATTTGAAAAATCATGTTTTTGTCCTGAAGGTAATCCATAAACTTTTTTTTTAAATATAAATTTAATTTCCAGAAGGGCAGTAAAATCCAAGCCTCCACTTATGGGAAGGGAGACATCAGCGATCTCCAGTGATGGAAGCAAAAAAAAAAGTAAATAAATGAATAAAAGTGCAAATATCTCTCCTTCGCCTTCCTCTGAAGCCTCATCAAAAGCAGATGTTTCTGACAAAACATCCTGAGAGCTGCGGTGTTTCCATGCAGGGCTTATCCCTGTTGACAGCTGCACGGTTGCATTTTGTATATTCGTCTCTTGTCTGAGGTTAAGTAACGTTCGGTAAGCCGGCGCAGATACAGCTGAACATCACAGAGTCCAGAACTCTGCTGGGTCTGGAGCCGACAACAGCTTGTTTGCGCAGTAATTCCTCCCTTAACAAGCTTCAGGCACACAAGGTGAGATCATAGCGAGAGCGCAGACATTCCCTCACGTATACGCAGGGTCCCCAGCAGATGTGTGGACCCGTCAAGAGCTGGAAGTCTGCTTTGAGTCGGGGCACCACTGAGCTTGGCCAGTGAAAGCAAACATCCCCCTGAGCTGGATGCCGTCCAGCGACGGAACTGCTTTAATCGCCAAATGTGGGCAAGGTTTGCTCAGGGGTCAGTGGTGCTCTAGATCCTGTCAATAAACACGTTGCCCACCTGTTTATATCCCACTCTCTTATCTACACACAGACAGGTCTGACGGCCCGGTTCGATCCGCGTTCCTGACAAGCTGCCACTCGTTTCACAGCCGTTCTTACTTTACTTTGTCCCTACGCTCATGTCCATCCGGGTTAAGAAACATGGTCACTTATAATTGACAAAAAAAACAACATAATCAAATAACTTGAGTAGCTGGAACTGACCTCGCCACATTTACCACGAACAGGTTTTCTCAGTAACACCGAGGCAAACAGAGGCGAAGCAGTGAGCCAGTTAACTCAGTTTAAAATATGGGTAGATTTTCTTTTTGGTTATTTACGAAGCAGTATAATCTTGCTCACGTTTTTGCGGCAGTTTTGCTGTCGCTCTTAGCTTTATTTCTGCACTGGATTTATGAAGCAGACTAGATATACAGGAGGGAGTTTTTGAATGTATTCCTGTATTTACTTTTGCAGGGATGTCGAGGTCAAGATCTGACAGCGTATTCCTCAGAACCTTCTTGAATAAAATAATAATGTAGTAGTTTGTTCAAATTAATACAGTGGATTGCTATATTCCTTTAACTGTTTTAATAAAATATTAAATGCTTGGATTGCTGTTAAACATGGCTTAGACTATTATGTCTATTGTGTCATTATTTACAGCCTATAAAAATATGCTGCAAATGTAGTTTCTAGTATAATAATGTCAGGATAAAAAAATAACTGCCTTGTCTTTGATTTTTATTAGAAGTTACTTTTTATGCTCTTTCTTTCATAGTCTGTGTACGAAATTTTTAAAAAAGCAACACAGTCATTAAACACGCTTTAGATGATTTGTTTAAATATGTAAAAAAACAAGAAGAGTAACATCCCTGATCTATTTTTTTGTAAAGTCAACAACCAAACAGGCTGCTGTTTTCCCTTGTCCTCCCTTATTTTAAAATTAGCACCAGCTTTTTGCAAACATTATTTTAGCACACAAATACATTTTAGCCAATGTCTTGGTCTTTGATAGTTTGCTTTTTCTTATTTAAATAATATACAGAACTACAGGTTGTCAAACCATGTTGGCGCCAAAAGACACTGTTTACTCGTTAAAGCTAAGTATGAAGACCTGCTTTTGTGTCTATTTTCAGATCTCGAGGCGCCAAAAACTCTTAGCAAACATGCAGCACCTATAACATCTTTGTGCATTTGACCTTTGAATTTTTAGGGAATTCAAATGTGCGTAACTATGTTTTGAAATGGAGTTGATTTCGAGATGAGACACCAATACAACAGATTTTCCCATTGACCAGGGCAGGCTGATGACTTTCATCATTTAAACTTAATCGTTTCTCAGCAATTGATTTTAAACCTAAACCATGTTTTAGCCAACCAAACAGCTGAAGCATTCCTTGATCGCTGCTGCCTGAAATTTCATTGGTCCATCCCTCGCCTGCAGTCGGTAACAAAACAGCCCTTCATCTTAAGATAAATATACCGTAAATGAACACAATTAACAAATCAGCACCTCAGTAAGCAAACCAGTTGTCTTATGTTGTGGCTAATATATGTACTTTTGCTGCCTGTCATCACCACAGTTCACTGCATGTCTGTCTCTGTGTAAATCCTTGTGTTTTCCTCAGCTAATGCAGCTCCATATCTCTTCCCCACTAGCTTGATCCCAGGAAGCCATCACTCTACCCTGCTTACCTCTGGCCCTCGTCAGCCATTGGCCCGTGTGTGGCTGTTTCCGTGTCAGTGTGACATCTTTGGCTTAAAACAAAAAAAAAAAAAACGGTTCACTGACTTACAAAGTTGGTCACAGATCGTGATTTTTAATTTTTTTTTTCTTGGATTCGTTCACGCAGAGATTCCAAATAGCCAGGCCTGACGGTAAACACCTAAACAGATGGCTGACAGATCCCTTCTCTACAGCAGGCATTGCTTGTTGAAAATCCTCCGTGTCGCTGCTACCAGGCAAATGCTTCTAGTTCATGTCAGGATCACTGCTGCATGCTTCAGTCGTGGGCAGCCGGAGATTTTACTATATAATGTTAAGACGTGTTATACACAAGCATGTTCTTCTTAAGATGCTTACCTCTGATTAAAGCATCCCCTAATAAAAGGTAGCTACTTATATTATTTGTTTCATTAGCTAAAGAGACAATATTGTTTTATTACTGTGTTGTTAACATAATTGCCAAAGAGTTTACTAGTTCAGCTTAGCTTCCAGGAGGACTTTTATTTTATTTAACCAAATTTCTGATTAGGAGAACTGCGTGTAGTTTATTCAGAGAGCAAAAGATAGAGCTAGCATCTTAATTGTCTAAAACAACCTACAATTGTGCTCAGTATCGTTTCCATGACAGACGTTTATCATGGTTAAAACTTGCTACTTCATTCCTAAAGAATGCTTTTTCCATTAGAGACTCATGAATGACCTAATGCACAGATATGTGAATGTACTCCTTTCTTGTCCTTATAATGCCTCTGCTGACTGACACGATGCAACCGGCGCAGATCGTCTCTGTTTTAAACATCACTGTGAATTCAAGAGGAGGATAAATACTTTTGTTTTATGTTTGCTGGAAACTTTTAGTAAAAAAAAACAAAGTGAGGCCTTTTCGAGGATAAATGTATGATTCAGACGCAAACCTGCTTTGATAAATCAAGCCGTTTCTTTAAACTGATTAAAACTCTTTACATTAACTAGTCAGCTTGTGTCTGGTTCAGTTCTAATGGTCGGCATTATGAACAAAATTGTGGTCCAATGCAACCACCTCCTAGAGAGCATCAAAACAGTTTGTTTTATGTTGGACTAACTTGTGCACCCTTCTTATACCGGAGGTTTATAGAGAAGGAAGATCACCTGTCTGAAGAGTATCCAGGATTTACTTTTAAAAAGTTTATTTGTAAACTTTGCTTCTTGTCAATTTTTGCTCTAACAGATAAAAAATAAACAGTTGCACACTACCATCTGAGGGATGATTTTCCACACTCAAATTTTTTCCGCAGAAAATCAAAATCTCCATGTTACTTTCTTACCTCTTCAGGTTTAAAGTCCTCAATTATTTTTTAAGTGACCGAGAAAACTAAAAAAAAAAATCATAACTTGCCTTTTGTGAAGAGCACTTGAATTGTTAGGGATGAAAAGATGGGGCACCGTAAGACTTTACCGTCGCTCCAATACGAAGAACATAATCAAAACCGTTGCATAGATGGACAAAGGGAGTTTACAGAGGCTACAGGCTTTTTGTTCCAAAATATTGTGCGTGTGAGGAATCATTTTAGGTTCGCTAAAGAACGAAAAAAGATGAGGTGATTTGAATGAAGCGATTCCAAGATTTTGTTTGACACAAGGAAATGATACATCTGCAGCCGGCCGGCGTGAAGCGGACACGTTTGTAGACGTGTAAGCATATCTTTTATATGAGAAAAGCAGCTGACTGACATCTCCATCTCTCCAGAAGCGTTTAAGGAAGTTGTTTGTGTGAATTGTCCTTTTGGGAGCAGAGGTCAGTTGTGATTAATTGGAAAATAATGCATTTGTTACTATGTTATTGTTTACAGCGTATCGCTGCTAAGGTAGACATTCTGCTCTGAAACATTGCATCCAGCTAGCTCCAAGGCGCTTTGATGTGTCTGGCTACGTTAGCGCTTAGCGTGCAATGTTTCTCATGGTAACCGCTGTCCACCGATCAGATGCACTTCGGTCAAAGTTCGAAATAATTGAGCGGCCCTCTTAAGTTGCGGCTCACCCGGCGGTGACGTAAATACAGATCGGAAACCTGTGTGTTAAACGTGACATCGAGAGAAAGTACAAGACGGTTTGCTTTGTTTCCTCTTTTCTCTCCATCCAGAAATGACCTTATTTGTATCCAGCGCTCCTGCCCATGTGGCCAATTATGATTGACTGCTAGCGCTTATAACCAGTGCTGCCGTGCCAAGAAGTAGCATTCAAGACTTTGTCCATGATTGAATGTTGTGACGCTGTGACAGAAAGATCAACAAGCCCAGATGGTTTTTGTCAAAGCTTTGCTGCCAGTTGGGTGTATTGCGGTGTGTTTGGGTTTAGGGGGCTTTTAATAAAGTGAGCAGTTTCCTTGTTACCAGCTGCAGGCAGAAGTGGTCACATTCTCAGGTTGTCTTTTGTGAAACCTGTTGCTGGAGGAAAAACAAAAAAAGAGACTCAAATGAAAGTTTGAGCGTTGGCGTTTACTTTTATGGGCAAAACATGTGTGTTGCTGCATAAACCATGTGTTCATTTGAGTTTGCGCTCTGTAAATTTCTCAGTTGCTCTTTTTCTCCCCACTCCACCCACTCGCCCCCCCCCCTCAGTTCATCAGGTTCACAACACTCCCCTGTTTGCGTTGAATGTTCGTTGCCAATAAAGTGTTAACTGGATATATTTCAGAGATAATAAATATGTATTTTATTCCAGTTTGAATCACTTCCAGTCCTCAGTAACCATCTGCCATAAAGCAAACAACCTGTTGTGGTTTGTAGATAAAGCCTCCTCTTCCAGGAGGCGTCACTCGTTCTCTTTTTACTTTTCAAAAATTAATATGTTACAGCAGTATGTCCAGAAAATCAAGGTGGTTACTAGCCTAGCAAAAAAAAAAAAAACATTAAAAAGGTAGACAGAACATAAAGAGATCATCTGGGGTGCAATGTGCTCCCCTGGATACAACAGATTTTATTGTTCTCCTTATGGTTGTTTTATTCTCTGTACAATTGATTTGTTGATTTTTATTGTACAGCACTTTGTGATTTTATGTCTGTAAAAAGTGCTTTATAAATAAACGTTGCTCACTTACACACTCAACTATGAACAATCGAGCATGGGAGATCTCCAGCTGGGCTTAATATTAATGATATTAGCATATCTGAGTCCTGGTTGCTCCAAGATGGAGCCTGGTAGCAATAATAAAGGTACAGCTGTGTACAGGTGTGTACCTCCATTAATAATTTGAAGTACTGGCCTTATTCTAATGCTGTAGCCCACTCACGAACACACTGAGCTGATAGTCTTTGAGTTACTGGACTTATTGCAACACTTTTGGAACAGTAGCTGTTGTGGTCATGGGTTCCTGTCATCCCTGACCACAACACACAAGATTTAATTCAATGCCTAAAACCAACGACCCACATGCTCCAAAGAAAATACACTTTTCTCATGCCTCTTAATTCGCTCGTTGTGCAACAGAGCCCCGCCAGGTGAAGCGCACACACCTCCAAATTGCTCACACGGACAGCTTACTCAGAGACAAAGGATATGGATATGCATGTTTGGCCCTTTTTGTGATGTCAACGATGGCACGAGGGGAATATTCAATTTCCCTCGTGTTGTAGAGCATGTCTGCTCTGACACAGTGAAGTAATCAAATTTACCATACTGTTAGTGTAGCTTCCCCCAAGCGAATGTTCTCAGATTCGGTCAACATTATGTGAAAAGTTTGAAATATAAAGCACAACATTTTTGGGGAACATTGTGTTACAATTTTTGGCATGGATGTGTGTTTTTCTTTGCAGGTCAACACCAACTGGGTGTTTGTTTTTTTTTTTTATTTGTTTGTTTTTTGTTGTTTTTTTTTATAGGAAAGTGTTGTGGCCCTTTTTGTTGGCTATATAACCACTTGCGTCATAAACAGTCTTTAATCAAAACCATACACGAAAGAGACTTGGTGCACTGTGACTTTATTTCCATATAAAAGAACCTGATGCCTAATATGAGTCGAGATTTCACAGTGCAAACATGATCATCTTTAAAGCACCTGTCCTTTCCATTAAGGAGTAGAGAAAAACAGCAGTGTCTAAGACACACACACGCACACACACACACACACACACACACACACACACATTCTGAACTGACGAAAGCAGAGACGACTTCAAAAGTTATTCCATAACTCAGATCAGCCTCCTGGCAGTTGTTGATTCTTTCCAGCCAATCATACTTTAAGAATGCCAAGGGTAAACAACTCCAGCTGAATGACAAGCTCCTGAGAGTTATGGTTCTTGATCATCTGTAAAACTGGATCTTCACAGGCTGTGTGTGGCGTTAAAATATTCCTTCCTGTGATCCAAAAAAAAAAAATATTTATATAACGTGGTATAAATTGATTATTGTGTTAATGTTGACTTGCATCATTGGTGGTCCTGAATAATAGTTCCATTCCAAACAATCCTACTATATCTTAAATTATGCATTGTTTGAAATCTATGGACATGATTGTAGTAATGTGAAAGGAAACAAGAGATACAATCCTGTAAGAAACAGATTTCTTAGATGTTTTGCTTTCTATCACACTTAAACATCTCAGATCATAACATTTATTTTAATAGATAAACATAGCCTGAGTAAATACCAAATCTATGTTAAAAATAGGATTTTGTTCATTGAAGGAAAGAAGCTTTTCAAACTGACTTGACCCAATTGGAAAAGTTTATCACCCCTCATAAATTTTCTTTATCACACCCAGTTGCAATAACATTAAAAAAAGCTAAAATATGTCAAAAAGCTACATGGCCTAATCTGAATTTTTTTTTTAAATTCAGGAACAGCTCAAGTTTTGGGACTTCAGTGAACCACAGCAAGACTCTGTCCAAACAGGAGGTGTGGAAACGGTTTGTGGACTTAACATGTACAAAGTTGAACTTTCTGGAAGATTAAAGTCCTGTCCCAGTGGAAAGCTTACACAGTATTTCAGGAAAAGAAAATCATATCGACACTCAAACCTGGTTAGTTGTTGCGGCCTTATCTTTTGACTTTCATATCAAAAATCCCTCCCAATTGTCCACCGGTTATCGGCAAAACCAATAACCAATCGGCCGATTACTTTTTCACACAGGGCCCCATTACTTTTTTGGCTTACTTTTTCCCCATTACCTGAAATCACCTCAAAACTGCGCCATGAATATTCTTCAAATTATCTTTTTTTTTCTGACTGTAACGTAAAAAAAAAAAATAAATAATAATAATAATAATAATGACACACTAGTAGTTTTGTAAAATACGTCCAGCACATGGAATATTTCTTGCTATCGCAACTCTTGTCCAAAACAAGCTGCCTGTTTGTGTCCATAACATTCAACAGTCTCCATGTCTCCTACAGCGGCTGCTTAAAGTCTTTTCTCCTCACTCAGGAAGTATCAAGACAGAATTTCCTGCCTTAGGCAGATTTACTGATTTTGCTAAATAGACAGATTTACAACATTTCCCAGCTGAACCTTTAACATTCTACCAGTGTCGTCTTAGGAAAGCTGGCTGGCTTGCAATTCAGAAATCAAATGCATTTTTTTTTTTTTTTTTTTTTCTTTCGTACCCGGGGAAATGCATTCTTTTACACAAGAATGTTCCTCTACATTTTGCTAATCGAATGGACTTTTTCTGCCAGCTGCTCAGCTGTCTGATGGTGTAAATTAGAAACATTTTATAACCAAGTTTCTTTTTTTTTTTTATTCTTTAAATTTATGCTTCAGAAACTGTTTTGGAAGTATAAGCCATCTGTTCACCAAGTGAATCTCTTTCTGTCATTTCATATCCATCTTCATAAAACCCAAACCCTGCAGAAAGAGATTTTCACTTTACATATTGAAACTGGGATTTTTTTTTTTCTACACTTCGGCTGACAATAAATCTAGAATTTTCTTTCCGTATTACATTTTTGGCAGAAGACGCACAAAATCTGAAGGAATAAATCAGGAGATGTGTAATGGCATTAAAAAAAAACAACTAAATTTTGATTGCTCCTAGACTTTGTTTGATGAAGTTAGGTTAAACTAATGCTTGCTAAGATAAATATGTCAGAGCATCACAGCTTGTTGCATATGTGGCTGCAGACCAGTCAGGGTTCCCAAGGTGACCTCCGTCTACCACTGGAAGGAGCAACTTTGGGAACATTGGCATCAGAAGTGGACCATGGAGGAATGAAGGAAGGAAGGCAGCCTAATCTGAGGAATTTTGGTGTTGGTGAACACAGCCCTGGGTACCGATTTATGTTTCTGCTGGTAGCCCTAATAGGTCCGACTTTATTTGGTTAGATAAGAGATTATAATCTGTTATCCATGAGAACTAATTGGTCCATTATGGGACTAAGAATGATGGAAGTAGGATTTAATATGAAGTCTTTCAAAAATAATTTTAAATTAAATTAAATTATGCGAGTAATTTGACAATTTAATCTCCCCATTTCATTAATAATACTTATTTATTAAAGGAAATAAACAAATTCAGTGGTACGTGGGTACAAAATGGTTTATTTACAATAACAAAATGGCAGCAGGACGCGGAGACACAAGATGGCAACACATGAGGACAAGATGGGAGGATGGATTGTAGCATTGATCAAGAACCATTCAATTCCTCCCTGCTTTCCCATACTAAAGTTGCTGTGACCACTGCCTGCTGCAAGTAAAACTGACTGATCGTGAGAACCTCACCACCCCAGAGAAGAAAATACAATAAAAGGAGCGCTCCCTCCTGAGATTCGTAGTAACCATCTCAAGCTGGCCCAGTCGACAAGAATCGGGGAGAGAAAGGTTTGCTCTGATTTACCTCCAGGATCGATTTCATCTTCGTCTGTCAGCAATCAATGCGGCCCGTGTCCATTTTTTTTTCTCCCGCTCGGGGTGAGTCATGTCCATAAATGCCATGGCAGCACACAGTGTTCACAGTGTTATTGGTCTCGTTTGACTCTCATTTATAATAAAATCTGGTCATTACAGGTCTATCTGGTTCTTTAAACAAACTTCTGTGAGTTTTATTGCTTCCAAATGTTCTGCCATGAAGTCCTCTAATATATGACTCAAATGTTTTGCTGCAGATGCACAGAATACAAGTAAACCCCGTTCAAGGAGGAAAAGAAGTTAAATAAAAACAAACAAGAAAATAAAAACTTGTTTGTTTCCTTAAAAACATGTTTCCTTTATTGCCCCTTTTCCACTTGTACCATCCCAGCACGACTCAACTCAGTTTGACTCGACTCTACATGGTTCCGTTCAATTTCCCCTCACAGCTGAGCACCACCTCTACGTGTTTGGGTCGTCCTACCAGGGCAGCTTCAGAGTCTGAAAAGCAAAGTCATACGATTTGGACGTTGTGTCGTTTTCAGTGTTGCCATTTTCAATAAAACGCCAAATGAGCTCTGTCGTCTTTGGGAATTTTTACAAATACCAGGGCTGATTCTTGTCAGGAAGTCGTTTCTGTGACACAATCGTTGACTCTTCTCCCCCCAGTCAGTCAGTGGCCGGCAGTCTTCTGACATCATATTTTCACCCTGATTTGTACACTTGGAACCCCAGTCGAGTGAAAAAGGGGCTGGTACCATGTCGACGTCGCTAAAGGAGGAAGCCCATAACCAAGTCCAGCCATACCGAGTTGGTACCAGTGGAAACAGGGGACAGTTTGTGGTTTCCCCACAGGCGTGTGAATGTAGATACTTTTGGGGGTGTGGATTTTATCGTTATTAAATAATGATTTACAACAAAATACATCATTCTATGGATAACAAAAATATCTCTAAAGTTACTTCGGGTTCTTACAGAAAAGCCTGGGTAAATATGTTTAATAAATCCCATAAATTGGAAAAAAAAATATTCACTAAATTGCCTAGATGTTATCGTAAGTTATCATTTAGTGGACACATGGCAACAATGAGCAGTAACTGTTGGGTGCTTCCTGCAGCTTGAGTCACTCTTTTAAGATAAAGGACATTGATTAAAGTTATTGATAGCCAGCTGTTATTAGTTTTCCTTTCTGTCAACACAGTGATCATACAGTAGGAAACAACCAAGTGCATAGAAAATCAAACCACTAACCTCTCCCTATGCTGTGTCTTTACTGCAGTTTGCAGCTGCTGGGAGTGAATCTAACCCCCAGCGAAGGGATTCAAACACTACATACATAAGAAAGTTATACTTTGGGGTTTGCTGGGGTTGCTAGGTAACAGTGCACTGCCCGTGACAATCAGGAGGTTTTTGAAGCTACTTGTTTTCCAGACACACACAAATAAAAATAACTTGTTACCTCGAAATGACTGGGTTTGTTTTAAAGTTCTCGGGCTGCTTTTAGAAGCAGTTGAGTCCCAAATAGAAATACAAAAATGTACTAAGTCTCAATTTCACATAATATGCCCAGTTTAAGACTGTTTACCACCAAAAAAATAGCTAACCAGAAGAACTAAGATCAACTCCTGTTCATGTTGGAGTTAAAATTTTACTAATTTCTGCCCCATAAATGCCAATATGTGACACAGTAATAAATCACAGCCCAACTGCTGATGTTGAATTTTCTCTACCATGACTGTATTCTTCTGGCCACGTTTGTACATCACCAGCTGCTCTCACTCAGACAACCGAAATAAATTCTTAGCATGTTTCCATATTGGTATATTCCAATGAGGATTAAAATACAGCTCCATACCCACAGAGAGGATGTTCCACCACGCTTTCCAATTAATATACTAAGTGGTTCAAAGCTTCACAATGTCACTTTTCATTTAAATCTCCAGCCGTGTTTATGCCTTTCACTCCTCTGACAGTCCTCAGATCTGAGTAAACATCCTCCTCTGGCAGCTTGGACACACTTTCTTTTTTTTATTAACAGACTGTCCCACTCTTTATGTTTCCATGGCTCTTGTTAACCAGATGGTGACATGAGAGGATGACCACCGCGAAGCGCCCATCACTCATCGTGTATCCTATGTGACTGCTTGAACCCTCGAAAAGCTTGTATGCATATCCTGTTTAAGAAAAACCGACCACCTCAGTCCATACACACACACACCCACACACACACACTCATACACCGCAGGGATGTATAAATACACAGAGACAAGCATTGCTTGTGCAGAGCATACTCAGGGATGGCCACCTCACAACCACCATCACTTTGCACACCTTTCATACTAGTAGGCTTGGTTTTTCCTCTGTGCAGTGAAGTCCACTCCCTGGGGGCCAGCTGGCCTTCTGATGCATGTATGGGTGCCAGCAAGGGATACAAAGCTAGCTGTGTGTGTCAAAAGGAGCATCTATAAACCCCTGAAAAGAAGGTAGTGGAGATGCTGGAGGTTCATCTGCTGAACGTAATAATTGGTAAATGTCGATTTTTAGCACAAGTATTTACACAAGTGGCTTTTTAAGAATTCTTTAAGACCATTATTCATTAAATTTAAGATGTGTATAACAGAAATGTACAAAATAACATTGTATATTTTATATAGTAGTAGAACCACAGATTGGGGGTTGGCAACAGAAGTTAGCCCATGGCAAAGACAAATGTCACTTATCCATTAATAGACGCAAAAAAAAAAAAAAGCTAGCTAGGAAAAGGATATTAGCGGTAGCCTCAACCACATCAAGTCACACAATGGAATAAAATGACTCAAACGTTTGACTGACAGGGAAATCCAGTGAGAAAAATAAATTGCGTAGAATATACAAAAGTAAATAATTATAAATAAGAAATATTTCATATTATTTAGTGTTTAAAACATTAAAATAAATAAATGTCAATTAATTAGATAACATTTGAGGATTAAAACGATTTATGCACTTATTTACAAGGTGGAATATAAACAGGTATGCAGAGTGAGGTAGTGTTTTAATTTGGAAATAACAGATATTCAAGTCCAAGTAAACGAGAGCACAGGAAGAGCTGAGCTCTGCAGCACTCCCCCTGCCTCGGTGACTGAACAGTGTTGGAAAGCTCTTATGTTAAGCGTGCAGGGAAACAACGTTTTGCAGGACAGTGCTATAACAGATCAGCAGGAAAGGTATTTGGTTGCAGCAGTGGCCGTTATACGGTTACACAGCGCTGGACGGAGTGCAAGTAAAGTTCAGCTGTGCTTTTGAGATTAAACGTCGCAGATGAATGTTGGTAACGGAGCCACGACATTTTAAATCTAAAGATGGGGAGCATCTGCGGAGCGTGAAACTGCCTTTTTTGTTGATTACGTAGCATTCAGAGCGGAGGGTGAGGTTTTAGGAGAAATAGAGCATTTAAAAACACATTAGCGCTAGAATGCAGCGACGGCAACGATCGGGTTGAACATGTCTGGATGTAGAAATAAATGGCAGAAACTTTCAGTAAAATATTTAAATATTTTATATTTTTCCCCCCCACACACGTAGTTACATGATTACAGGAGTAGTAGCAATAGCAGAAGCAGAGTTTTTATTTTTAACTCCTGAATGGGTCATTGGAAGTGGGGTCCACCATCTGCTTGGACACCAGTGTGCAACAGTAAAGTGAAAGTGTGTGAATGGGAGGCATGAGTTGAACCCAATAAAGAGAGATCCTCAACACCATGTTCCTTTTGTGTGTGTGTTTTTTTTCTGGGATGCTCATTGCAGATCTCAGATTTACAATGGCCGCGCCTGGACCGGGTTATTCGGTCCATAAAGTCTCCACGTACAGCAGGCCCGAGTTCTTTTGAAGGAAGCCGTCACTAACGGTGGACACTCCTTCCCTCGTAAAATAAATCAAAATCAGCCACTTTGGTCATCTGCGCCTTTACACAGTGAAACAGCTTTCCAAGAATATGCCATGCCGGTACACACTGTACCTGAAGGGCTTATATAACACTCATTTTTGTGTGCTTTTGTCATAATATTGAGGTTGCAAAATCTACAGAGTATTTATATTCTTTATTTGTTCACTTGGTATATGACATGTTTGTCATACATAAACATGACATAACTGAACAGCAAAAGAATAGAGGAATGTAAGAAAGCCTTGTCTTTTTGACAGAAAATGAAAGGATTTAGATTGAGAAGAATGCCTTTCCTGTTTTTACAGTATCTTTAACTATGACTATAACTATGATTCTGCCTGAACATGAACAAGTTTTTTAGCGTTTAAACCTGGACCATAAAAATCCAACATAGCTGAACTACTAAGAGCTGAGGGGGGGAGGGGGCAATAACTTCGTCTCATAGACAGGTTGAATGTTTTCCGTAGTAAATTAAACTGTCTTTTGTATTTACTTCAATTATCTTCGTCTGATGATCTGAAACACTGACTCGCCACAAAAAGTAGAATATCAGAGCAGATAAAAAAAAAGCTTTTCACAACATTGTTTGTTCATGTTGCAGCAAAAGGTGCTAAACCACAGTCTTTCCAAAAAAATGCATTAACCCATCCATTCTCTGTTCTGCAGAAACCCTCTTGAGCTTCGTGGACGACATCCTGTCTGGGGCCAGGTCTCCATGTGTGATGCTGGGGGACATCCCAAACCTGCTGTCTTCCTCCATCAGTCTGATCATTCGCTGCCTGGAACCTGACGCAACATACATGTGAGTTGACACTCGGTGCTCAACACGTGAAGAAAGGTACACACTTGCTTTTCCAAGGTGTCATAAATTGCCACTGATGGAAGCTTAAGGTGCAGTCCACAAATCAAGTGCTGCAGTGTCTCTGAAATGCTCTCTGGTGAAGTTAATCAGGCCTTACTGTTGTCTTTATTGCCATTATTTGCTGTCAATATGAACCCATAAGGACTGCAAAAATCATTTCATTTGCTAATAAAAAAAAACGTTTGACTGCAAAATTGCTTTAGCAGACAGACGTTAGCTTTAGCCAGTCCAATGAATGAGCTTGTTTCTCTGTGTTTGCCACTAATTTTAGCTTTAAGTAAGAAAGGAAGTACAGATATTTAAATGCTTTCACTTTGCCTTATTTACCAGCTTGGTTTCTTTAACATGTGGAAAATGTAAAAGAGGGAGTTTTGAAAAGTGTTTGCTTTTTAAGAAGTATCATTTATTTTTTTTTTAAAAAAAAAAGATAAGTTCTCATCTTAATTAACAGCATAAAATTTAGATCAGTTTTTGAATTGGTCCACATGAGAAACAAAAAGAAGATTGCTTTTTGTCCGAGGCAGGCTAACATTGAAACAAATCCAGGTGACTCCATATATCCACTATCATTGTGAAGCCTCTTTAACTGCATTATGACAACATAACTCTGAAAAATGGAAATAAAAGCAGATCGTAGCCTGAAGTATTCTCTCAGTGCCAGTGGAGTCCTCAGTTAGTCCTCAAGGCGTGCTGTCTCGCATGTTTCAGATCATTCCCTGTTTCAGCACACTTGAAGTAAATGGACTTTGGAAAACTTGATGACATGCTGAGAAGGCAATTCAGCCATTTGACTCAGCTATGTTGGCACAGGAACACATGAAACACAGGAAAGCAGTCTAACATTTAAAACGTTTTCCTCTAAAAATCACTGGTCCCACAATTGTTAGCATCCTCCTTAAGCCAATAAGACATCGCTTGGTCTTCCATAACGTTTTACGAGATTTGAGAGAGGCAATTTATTGGCTGTTCTCGCTTCCACGATCTCTCCAGATCACCATGAGTCCTGGATCTGCTTTTATACTTTCATCTCTATAGTTTATCCTACAGGGTTTCTTTATGGAGTTTAGGTCTGAGATAATAACCCGGGAAGAGAGATTGACTTTATATCCGGTAAACCATTGTTTTGTCTTGACTCGATCACTTTGTTTTTATCGTTACCCCGTTAAGTCTTCCCAGGGTTTGGTTAGCTCAGTAGATATTAATGCAACATTTCAAATAATTATTGAGGCTAAAGCTGTCCAATAAGGTTCGTTTCAGAGGAGAAACACAACCACGTCATCACATTTTCTTCCTCATGCTCAAAAATAAGCATAAGGTGCACTTCCATATTTGTTCCATCTTTACGTTTGTAATGGTAGGACAGAAAAGGTTTTTACATGACATGCAGAAGGAGATGGAAATACCATTTAAAGGTTGTGGTGCAGACTTGGTGACCTAATGTTGCCCCTCCTGACTGCAGTGACCTTTGAACCTTTTCATTCCCTTCCATCCCATTGTGGTTTTTGTGTGGGTGACAAAATAAACTGCGTTGTTATATTTATAAAAATAAAAACATTTGATTAGATAGGAGGTGAAATTTGAGTGAGATAATGAATCTGCTTTAGAAGATGAATTTGTCTAATTTTTAACACACCTTTATCAACAGTTGCAGAGGAGGCTCTATTTCAATGTAGCACCACTGAATATCCCTAAAAAGTGCTAAGTTATGACACGTCATTTCTAGGAAACTTTAACGTCTCTCTTGAAACTTGCCAGAAAAAGCATGTTGTGTCACCACTCTGGCTGAAAGCAGCTTCTTTAATGCCCTCCGTAGATCAGCCTACACTTTGACCGTAGAGACGGTTACTCACTAAGCTTGCAGAAAAATGCCATTTGTATGTGAAGAAGTTATAAGATTCAAAAGTACTGACTCATTAGCTGCAGCAGTTTGACTGCTTTGTTATATTTCTCTTTGAAATTTGATGCTTTGAAACTGGACCTCTGTCTTTTTCAGAAGCTCCTGCTTTTTCTGACATCATCATCACAGCAATGCTTCTCCATTATGTTGTTTACAACCTTTCTTCGGAGCATTGCACTGGGAAGTAGTTGGTTTTTTTTTTTTTTTTCTTTTTGAAAGTAGGTGGCCTTTTGTGAGTGCAAGTGTTTAGGCACCCCTGAATGGCTGCCAGGGAAAATCAAAGGATTCCTCAAACATGCATTACAGGTGGTGAACCCAGACCATTTCTCTGTACTCATCATTTCTGGCTGACATCTTGCATGTTACCACTACTCTCCGACTCATCCAACATTACACATCATTGTAAGTTGTAACAAGGTTTGCTGTGTCAGTCAGCACAGGGTCCGGAGCACGGAGACACCAGCAGACAGGCCAGTGTACCAGGAGATGCAGAGGCCGCAGTAGGAGGGGAACAACCCAGCAGGACCACCGCTTCTTTCTTTGTCCAAGGAGGAACAGGGGGAGCACTGCCAGAGCCCTGCAATATGACCTCCAGCAGGCCACTAATGTGCGCGTTTCTGCTCAGATAGTCAGAAACAGACTCCGCCAGGGTGGCGCGACGGCCCTGCATCAATGAGCGGGGCCTGTGCTTACAAGCCAACACTGTGCAGAACGACTCGCATTTGTCAGAGAACCCCAAGACTGGCCAACTCACCACTGGTGGCTCTTTCTCTTCACGGACGAGAGCAGGTTCACACTGAGCTCATGTGACAGACGTGACAGTCTGGAGACGCCGTGGAGAACGTTATGCTGCCTGCAGCATCCTTCAGCATGACTGGTTTGGCAGTGGGTCAGTTACTGTGTGGGGGGAGGCTTTTCTTTGGAGGGCCCTCCACGTGCTAGCCAGAGATGCCCTGACTGACATTAGGTACCAGGATGAGATCCTCAGACCTCTTTGTGAGACCCATAATGTAGCGGAGTGAGCCGTGGATTCCTTCTGCTGCAGGACAATGCTGGGTTTCATTTGGCTGAATTGTGTCAGCAGTTTCCTGCATGATAAAGGCATTGGTGCTGTAGAGTGGCCTGCTCATCCCCCAGACATGAACCCAGCAGAGTGCATCTGGGACATGATGTTTTCTTCCATCCAACAACTCCACTCTGTCCGCTGCCTCATCAGGGCCGCGTCCAGTTGTTGTAGGGAAGTCATAAAGGCCACACACGCTACCGAGACCCATTCTGACCTGAGGAATTTCCATTGACACTGAATCAGCTGGTGATGTGATTTTTCCACTTTTACTTTTGAATATGATTCTAAATCTAGACCATTATTGAGATAATAATTCAGATTTATATTGATCATTTTTATGTTGTTTTGTACTCAGCGCAATCCACTATGTAATAAACAAAGACTTACATCTGAAATGTTACATTCATTGCGATGTAGGATATGTTAGCGTAAACTTTATTTTTGGTATTTAACAAGATAATAAAAGTACAAGAAAGGGGAGCTTGAGAAAAAAATTCTGAAAACTACTATTTTTCTTTTTTTTTCTATAATGGCTCTTTATTCTTCCTACATATGTTTGTCAGCACAGTAAAAAAAAAAAAAAGCTTTAACATGCGATGCCGTGATCAAGACCGGATTCTTGGATTCTCGCTCAAGCATGTTCACACTTATCTCACACAATCCTTGCCAGAAAGGAAGCCACACACACTGCAGCGAAGGGGAGCAAGACACACTGGGGAATAGAAAAAGGGGGTAAAAGGTTTAGCCAAAAAACCTTAAATCAAACTTTGGGGTTACAAAAGAAAACAGGGGGGGGAGCGTAAAGGTGAAACACGGAGAGAAACGTTTTGAACGTGAAAAGTAATTCGAAGAAAAGGGGCCAGAGGCCAACAGGCAGAGCACACGGTTTGGATGTATATGGGCTGAATTAGCCGCCTAACATGCCCTTTTATTTTCAACATCCGCAAGTATCCTGCTCTTTTTATCCTGGCTGACAGCTCATTCATCTCTCCAGGACTAGTACTCTTATCCCCCTCAGGCTGCTGCAGACTCTATATTTCTTATACAAACGGAACCTGGAACGAAAAGCTGGAAACCATATGGTGCCTCTGGTTCGACAAAATGATGACGTGAAGAGAAATACGCCGATGCTTTTATGAAAGCTGAAAGCTTCAAGAGAATTTCCTCTGTCTTTGTTGGACGGATGTTTAATCAGTCAAATTAAAAGAAGAAATATGTTGGGGTTTTGTTTGTTTTCAGTCTTTTATTGTGCAAGTTATGTTTTAACCACAAGGTGGCGATATTCAATCAGGAAACGCTACAGTGAGGGCGCTGCGTCGGAACCATACAGGCTGCTATCCTCGAAAATGTGGCTCTTATTAGACTACCAGCTGGCAGTGTCTGTCAGTTTGTTGCTCTCGAAACTATGTTGTTGTTGTTAACAGAATAAAATGAAAAGAACAAGAGAACTCTACACTGTAAATCCCGTCACACAGAGTTTGTTCTGTAGAAAACGTCCAAACCCACGAAGCAAAGCAGCTGACTGCAAGCTGCAAGCACGAGTACTTCCGTATCTCCGTGAACCCATTTGTTTGTTTGTATGGTCTTCAGGTTCCGTCTGTGGGCTGTAGACAACACAGGACGGCGGTCCAGTCCGAGTGAGGTCACCATCAAGACTCCGTGTCCGACTGTGGATGATGTCAAAGCGCAGGGTGAGAAATGAGGCCGAATGGGTTCACAACCAGCTCGCTGAGGCCAATTTGTTTTTCATGTGAATAATCGTGCAATTAAGCTTTTTTTTTTTTTTTTTTTCTTACAGTGTGTCAAACTTAGGGTTAGGGTCTGTGTATTCAGAATATCCAGTGCCTTGTAAAAGTATTCGCACCTCTGAGGTTTTTTCACATTTTGACTCGAAACGACAACATTTTATTTAATTTTACATGATGAAGCAAAAAGTAGCCTGTGGTTGTAAAGTGGAAGGAAAGGACTTTATGGTTTTCACACCTTTTACAGTATAAATCTCAGGCAGTGTTATATATGTATTTGTCTTCAATCCCACCTGAGTCAATACTTCATAGAACAATTGTTTACTGAAGGTAATGCTGTAAAATATTAAGGTCTACTGCAGGTAAAGATGCAAAAGATATTTGGGGCATGAATTTACCAGGATTGCACACCTAGGAAAAAGTTTTTTTGTATTTTTTTTTTTAACTTAAAAAATAAATCTAGCTCAGACAATTTGGATTCATCAGTTTTCAAGACTTGCAAATGTTCTCAATTCCACAGAGGTCTGGCCTTTAACTGAGTCATTGTAACATCAGAATACGGTTCAAAGAGGCTCCAATGGACATCTTAAAGATTTTTTTTTTTTTGATGAGTCAAAAGTCTATATATGTAACAAAACTAATCAATTTCGCCACAGAATTCTTCGGTAAACAAAAATATCAAGATCTCAGCCATGGAAATGTTTTTTTTACATTTCATGCGGCTCTGAGTGAGCACTCTGTTGCTTTTTGTTGTGTCATAGACGTATCAAGAATCCCGCTCGCAGCTTGGTAAGACGATCTTGGTGCAATTATTTTTGTTGTTCAAAATGCTGACGCTTGCTTTCACAATGCAGTTTCAAATGTGGTCCCCTGGCAAATTAAACACTTTGTTCTTCTGCAGGGCGAAGGGCGAATGAAGACAAATGATGTCCATTTGTCTTTGAGTTAGCGATTTTCTCCACCCGCTTTTCCTTTTTGTTGCACAGTTTGAACAGGTCGTTTTCTTTTCACCAAGGCTTTGAATGTAGAGGAAGTAGCAATTAGCAAGCTCTTCCAAAAGTGAAAGTAGAAAGTTTCCTGTAGTAGTGATTTTTTTTTTTTTTTTAAACGGACATCTGGTGATATTCTTGTGATTGTGAGAAAATTGTGCATAAAATAATGCACATCCTCAGCATGGATTGTGAAAGAATCAGTGCTTGTGGGGGGCCACCGACTGAGAGCTCAATGTTCATTTTCCTTCTGGAAAACGAACCTCTTCAGCACAGCCGACACTAAGGCCGACTTTCTTACCTTCTTCCAGTGGTTGCTGTTCTCCTGCATCACTTGTTGCAAACTTTAAAGGGATCCGCTTAATTCTGCCTTACAGCTATGAGTTTCTTTTTGCCGCTCTTCTAAAAAGTCCAGATTTGTGGAGCAAACGCCTAATTGATCCTCCCACCTGAGGATCAATTAGGCTGCTTTCAGTGTTACAGTGTTACTATGGAGATCTTGGCTGCTTCTCTAAAGAAGGTGGTATTTGACTCAGCTGGTTAGTTTAAGTGGGAAGCCTTGTTTTGGTAGATCTTGCAGTTGTGCTATGCTCTTTATGTGTTTGGACAGATGATTGAACGACGCTCTGTGATGTTGCATTTCAGCATAAAGCCTCCTCAAACCGCCTCCCTCCCCGGTGTGTCTTTTCCGATACTGGTTGTTCTCTTATATTCAAATCTCATGGCAGCTTTGTTTATAGATTAAATTGCACACATATAAAACCCTGATCTCACAAATATGTTCTACATTCAGTTGATGTATCACATAAATGTCCAGTAAGACATATTTATGTTTAAAGCTGCAATGGGACTCAATTTTGTCCAACTTTAAGGCGCATTAGCACTTCTGCAGGGCACTTTAACCTTTATTGTAAAAAGCATGAAAATAGAGCGACCAAATGGAATCACTAAATAGTTCTCAAAAGTTCTGTTATTAGATGAAATAATTCCTGCCTGTTTGGAGCTATTTCTCAGTAGATGTCATGTGAGTTCATAGAGTGAGTCATAAAGTCACAGGCAGATAGTTTTCCCCTCTCTGGATCAGGACT
>NW_015116155.1:0-756 GCF_001443285.1 Poecilia latipinna
CCTCTGTACTCGCGGCCCAACGTTCTCTCAGTGCCTAGGTAAGCACTGCGCATTCGATGGTGGTCATCCTGGCCTTCGTTACCCATCCTCTAAGCATCCCCCTCGTCCCCCCCTTTTTTCTTTTTTTTTTTTTTTTGTCCTTTCTTCCCCTTTTAGGCCTCATCTTCACTCATCTCCATCCCTCTTCATCCTCTACCGTCTCCCGTGAGTTGGTCCCATTGTAGCTTTAGTCCTAGTAACCTCCAAACTTTCTTTTTTCATCTATCCCACCCCTCTTTTCCCATCCCCGTGCAGCCCGGCCCAGGTAACGTTTCTCTGTAGAAACCCTCCCACATCGTGCCTTAGCTTCAGTCATCTCTACCCCAGGCCCTCCTCTACCTTCTCCCTTAGCTAATTAGCTTCATGCCCCATCAGCTCCCTCTTCTGGCACCTCACCTTTCACCCCAGTCAAGTAGCTGGCCTTCATCTACCAGCGCTAAACCTTCATCGCCCCAGTCACAAGTAGCTGGCCTTCATCTACCAGCGCTAAACCTTCATCGCCCCAGTCACAAGTAGCTGGCCTACATCTACCAGCGCTAAACCCTTTTTGCCCCAGTCACCAGTAGCTGGCCTACATCTACCAGCCTCTCGCCAACCTACGCTCCAGCGTCCCCTGCTGGCCTTCATCTACCAGCATCCCGTCGCCCTGCGCCCCGCGGCAACCTCTGCTGGCCTACATCTCCCAGCAGCCAATCACTACCGCTCCGGGGCGCCCCC